>NC_134407.1:69407577-69707577 GCF_038048845.1 Mixophyes fleayi | reverse complement strand
GGGAGTGTGTAGGTTGTTCTCCAATGCTTCCTAATCCATTTACCTGCGTATATCCGGTTCAAGTGTCCTCCATTGATCCTTTGCGACTGCGAATGTAAACATCCCTCAATTTCACTTTAACATGCCTAAACCATCCGCAAAAAGACGTTTCCTCATGGTTTAGGGCAGGCCTGTCCAACCTGCGGCCCTCCAGGTGTTGTGAAACTACAAGCCCCAGCATGCTTTGCCAGTAGATAACCTATTGATAGCTGAAAGAGCATGCTGGGACTTGTAGTTTCACAACATCTGGAAGGCCGCAGGTTGGACAGGCCTGGTTTAGGGCTTCATAAATAGGTCCCATAGTATTTATTTTTAAATGACACTATGGGGGGAATGCAATTGGCCGTGTTACTGATGAAAGTAACGCGGCCTGCGCTTATTGCGGTTAACACTGTAATTTTAACCTGGATTTCTGCTCATGGCTCCCTGAGCGGCAAGCAAAAATCAGTGTTAAAGATTACAGAACTAAGGGGGGAATTCAATTGGCCGCGTTACGGGTAAAAGTAACGTGACCTGCGCATTATTACCGTTATTACGGTAATAGAAAAGAAAGAATGGCACACAGAAAAAGGTGAAACAGGGGGGAGGATGGCACACAGAAAACAGGGGGGGGGAGGAAGAAAAGTGAGGATGCCACACAGGAAGGGGGGGGGGGGGAGGGGAGAAGAGAGAGGATGCCGAACAGGGGGGAGGGAGAGAAGAGAAAGGATGCCACACGAGAAGGGGGGGGGGGGGGGAGGGTGCAGTATATTCCTACTTGATATTTGTATAAACTCACAGTTTATGCAAATATAATTTAGTTTGTTAATATGTTTACTCTGGCATAATATGATTTGGAGCACTATTGTGGCATAATATCAACTGGGGGCAGTATTGTGGTATAATATCATTTGCGGGCTACTAATTGAAAGTGGGGCTGTTTGGGGGAAAAATAACATTTATTTATTAAATGTGATTAGGAATTATTTAATGGCATTGATGGTTGCGGGAAAAAGGTAAATTTCTTAAACGTAAATGCGATTTAATTTATTGCTGGGATTGTTTGGAGGTAGGTATATAGGTTTATTTATTAAACGTGAATACTAGTGTTTTAATGTTTAGGCTGGAGGGAGGCCTAATTATAAAACATGGGTTGCATTGATTAAACACCAGGGCTGGTTGGAGGTTTCTAAATTACATGTACCCATTTTTTTTTCCAAATAGGGCCTCCAGCATTTGAGGATCCAGACAAGCAGTAACTAAAGACACCAGCAGCCACAGGTGGTGTAAGTGACAAGAACACTGGTGGAGAAGTCCCGAATTTTGGTGACTGTCTCGTTTAGTGAGATTTGGTCCGACTACAAGGACAGTTGGGAGGTAAGTCCCACTTCACACTGTACTGCTTGTGAAGGCAAAGCTGTGTGCTTCTAACAGTAGTGCACACAGTATTGCCTGTGTATTTGTCTAACATTTTGTCTAATATGATAACCATGTTAAATAATAGGGGCCCCCTGTCTTAAATACCCCGTGCCCCCCGAGCGTTAATCCAGCTCTGGTTAGCAGGAGGGAGCGGATAGCTGCTCCCAGTCCCTGGATAGGACACAGCCTGCAGAGCAAGCCGAGGAGCTCTAGGTCTCACAAGATTTGGTAATCTCGTGAGACTAAGAGCTTCCCTGTTCACTCTACAGGAAGTTCCCACCCTGATGAATGTCAGCAGCACCAGAAGCATAGATATGTACAGTGGGCTGGGGGAGTCATAATGCTCCTGGGGGGATGGCGTGATGTGGCTGGGAGGATGTGATAAAGGTAATGTTTTATTATAATGTATGTATCAATGTCCCATGTTGGCCACGCCCTATTTGGCACCGCCGCGCAGCGGCGGCGCACGATTTGTTTCCTACTGGACCTGAGGTGGGCCTGTGTACTTTGAATGCCAGGGCTGATTTTTAGTCCCAGTCCGCCCCCTGTACATGCCACAAAGGCTTGGATAATCTTCAGCGACAAAGCCACAGGTGCCCGGTGGCTGGAGGAATTCCCAGGCTTGGCATGTCAGGTACACCTCCACAGGATAGACCAGGAGTACTGCACAGATGGTGCTTCCTGGTAATGCAGTCAGTCCAGCCCAATCAACATAATATAGTCAATAGATGGCATATGCAGCAGGAGTCATAAGGGCAGCCAGCATAGCAAAGATCACGTGGAGGGTAGCCCAGCACGGAGTGGTAAGGTCATCCAGTCAGATTACCTTAGGGTTGATCGCCTGAAATATAGATGCCCCTTCACACATAAAGAGACATTATACTGCAACATCACTTATTGTACAGTCAATATGAGCTGTATAGAGCTCTTCTTGCAAATTAATTCACACAAAGGTTTTACCATATCCTAGAGAAGTTCTGTTGCAAAGCTTTTGCTTAGTAAATCCAATTAACAATCTTTTATATTTCATGATAATTTTTGCCAGAAGGGGCACATTTTTTTTTTTATGCTCACTCAACCCCCACTCATTCACCCCTTCTCGTGAACTATAACATGTGGCAATTTTGTGTGTGCAAGTGTAAAACTTTTTATTACATTGCTTAGGGTGTGCCTAGAAATGTGTTTCTTCTCCGAAGTGCAACATGGAATCACAACATAGGTCACATTGATTCAGCCAATTCCAGAAAATGTCCATCTACAGCCAACAGGGAGACCACAGGCATAGGGTGACTCCACCGTGGTGATAAAACTGCCAGTGTAGGGCTGGTGTCTCTGTAAGGCCCCCTGGCAATGGCAGGAGACGTTGCTTTAGCAGAGAGGCGAGTGCCTCATAATGGTGAAGAGGGTGCCAGTGACATGTGCGGTCACGTCACTGGAAAGACGGTAGTAAATAAGAGCCCCTGGGAGAAGTGGTTCTAGTAAGGAGATCTACACGACAATAGGAACCCTATAAGAGACACCAAGCATTCCTCAGGAGATATGGCACCAGAAAGAGTAAGTGTGTGGCGGCTTACACCAGAGTACATTGTATGAAGAAGGGTGGGAAAGCCCCTATATTAATTACCCCAAATAGTTTCAGAACCCTGGGAGCTCATGACCAGCTTCCATGTGGGACTGAGCGTTATTAGGCTCTTTAAAAAGGAAGATATATTGATTGGCAGCATCATGGTTGGACCCTGCAGTTAGGGTAGTGCTGTGAGGGACTGTAAGGCTGCAGTAAGAGAATCCCTGGCTACTGGGATAGATTATTGGGAAGCAGTCTGGAAATGTTCTGCAAAAAGTAGTTGCCAGCATCAGCATGGTTATGAAGGATGGTCCCTGGCTATGTGGTATTATGGTCTGTACAGCGCAGGAGGAGTGCCCCCTTGAAAATTGCTCCCATGTCGAGAGGGAGAGTCGCTACATTAAGGCAGTGGGCTACACGTTGTGGAGGAGGGTGCCTGGTGTAGGAGATGGTGGGCAGCACAGTGGCTAAGTGGTTAACACTTCTGCCTTACAGCACTGGGGTCATGAGTTCGATTCCCAACCATGGCCTTATCTGTGTGGAGTTTGTATGTTCTCCCCGTGTATGCGTGGGTTTCCTCCAGGTGCTCCGGTTTCCTCCCACACTCCAAAAAACATACTAGTAGGTTATTTGGCTGCTATCAAATTGACCCTAGTCTCTCTCTCTCTCTCTCTCTCTCTCTCTCTCTCTCTCTCTCTCTGTGTCTGTCTGTCTGTCTGGGAATTTAGACTGTAAGCTCCAGTGGGGCAGGGACTGATGTGAGTTCTCTGTACAGCGCTGCAGAATTAGTGGCGCTATATAAATAAATGGTGATGATGGTGGGCACATATGGAGGAGAGTCCCTGGATATTGGAACCGTCTTAGTGGAGAGGTACAAGAACCTCTGACACATGCCAACTGTGTGCCTGTATAAATGTATAGTCATGACCATATGCTGTGGAACTACTGCGGCTCAGAACACCGGGTATGTGAATTAACAAAAATGTATTTCGATGACAGAGAACTGCGCTGGAGGAGTTTGAATATTTCAAATGTTATGCTTGTGTGCTGGGGGGGAAGGGGGGTTTATATAAAGTAATTATTCACCATGAGATGGTCTGGCGCCCAACATTAATTTTATTTTGCACTGCACCACCCCTAATCTCCACTCCACAAAACCTGTATTAAACCAATTACTCTAATCATTATCTTATCATTATTCTTTCTTGGTATTGCAACACCCCATATTATGGTGTCTCAGTGGTTAGTACTTCTGCCCCTCAGCACTGGAATCATGAGTTCAATTCCCACCCAGGGCTTTAACTGTGTGGAGTTTGTATGTTCTCCAGTGTTTGCATGGATTTCCTCCGGGTGCTCCAGTTTTCTCCCACACTCCAAAAACATACTAGTACGTTAATTGGCTGCCAACAAAATTAACCATAGTCAGTCTGTGTGTATATGTTATGGACTATAGACTGTAAGCCCCAATGGGGCAGGGACTGAAGCAAATGACACAAATTTTGTTGTAATGCGCAGTGGAATTGGTGGTGCTATATATATATATATATATATATATATATATATATATATATATATATATATATATATATATATATATATATATATATATATATATATATATATATATATATATATATATATATATATATGTATATATAAATATTACACAGTTCTTTCTAGAGAACATTTCATTAATTGTTCACATCAGTTCCTCATTGGAGCTTATAGTGTAAATTCTCTAACACACTTAAGGCGGAATTCAATTGGCCGCATTACTGCCCAAGGTAACACGGCCTGTGCACTATTACCGTTACTGCAGTAATAGTGCGCATAATTACCGTTAGTACGGTAATCTTTAACGCCGGTTTTTGCTTGTAGCTCAGAGGGCTGCAAGCAGAAATCCGGGTTAAAAAATCTACTGTATCAACGGCAATACATTTAATGCTGCTTTATTCCGGGGGCATTGAATTCCCCACATAATGTACCTACATTAGGCTCTATTTTTGTCATAAGCTAATTAACCTACCAGTGTTTTTTTGGACTGTGCTATGAAAGCTGAGGACTTGGCGGAAACTCACACAAGCACAGGGAGAAAGACTACACAGATCGTCCCTGCACTTTATAATGTAAGCTCTCACGAGCACTTACATTTACTATGTGATCAAGCAATTGTTTTCTGTTATCAGTTATTTTTGGATTATAAAGATGCTTAACCTGTGTGGGCTGAAAAATATTCTGATACCAAATAATAATCATTACCTGACTGGCAAAAAAAAATGCGCTCAGAAGCTGTGCAGTCCACTAGCGGGCAGCAATGAAGTGATCTGGTAGCTTGGCCCCAGGAGCTGAAGCTGATGTGACTTAGCCACCAACCTGTATAGACAGAATGAATGACCATCCTGAGGGTCAAGCAACATGGTCAGTCTTGAAAGTGACTGAATGCAGTTAGCTTCAGTATTTTAATTGACAGGAAGTCTGCACTGAAGCAAAAGTAAAACTTCCCCAACAACTACAAATTCACCTCAAATATATTCAGTTTTGATGAATGACAAACTTTTACATCTATATTTGTGAATGTTACAGTGTTGGGGAAAACAGAAGCCCACAAAATAGTGTGCGGCTGGAGGGGTGTGACCAGCTAGGGGAGTAAGTGGTCAGGTCAGTGTGTGTGAGAGAATGTCACTGAACAACATGCATCTATTCACTAGTAACTCTGTGGGGGAGATTCAATGCAATGTGATGGGTCTCCGGAACAGTCCACGGAGACACAACGACTCGATGATCTCACTAACATCAGCACGAGTGAGATGTCAAGAAAAATGAGGAGAGATTTCTTACCGTAATAGGTGGAAAAACGCATCTGAACATTGAGGCGATATCCAGCAGCACCTCTTGCTGAATTGAATCTCCCCCATGTGAGTCATAAGTAATTCCCGTGACAAGTCAATCTGAGTATCTCATTGCCTGAGCTGTGTGCAGTTGTTACTTATGAAGATAATTATATATATATATATATATATATATATATATATATTATCATACTTTCCGACTTCTGGCAATGTCTGTCCGGGAGAGGGGTGTGTCTAGAGGGCGGGAGGCGGCCAAACGCAGCATTTTGGCCCCGTCACCCGCGACAAATATGCCATTTTGTAGCGGGGGCGGGGCCAAAATGACGCGATTCACCGCAAATCGCGTCATTTTAGCCCAGCAATTGCGGGAGACTTGCCAGCTCTCCCAGGAGTCCGTGAGACTGACCCCAAATTCGGGAGTCTCCCGGACATTCCGGGAGAGTTGGCAAGTATGATATATATATATATATATATATATAAATAAAGAGAACCATGCAATGTATAAATAGTGGTAATGTGTAGCCCACAACAATGACCACTGACATTAAGTATTGAAACTTTTAAGCAGTAATCATTATCAGTGCTGTAAATGTCCTTTTATTTGGCAACTCCCAAACAACTATTGTTGAAATAAGTTTTATTTAAATTGGATTTTCAAAATATATATATTATACACAGAAACATTCTTGTATTATAGTCATTGTAAATTCTTAGATCTCAACACATTCTACATACATTGTCATGTGACCCTCGCCATCAGTCATCACAGTATAAATCCTGATTGAAACATAGATCTAAGACAGCTCTGTGGGGCAATAAGTTCTGTAGCAGCTGAGGTAGGTCTGCATTACTTTCATTTTCCATTTCAGTCTCACCTATAAATACAGTGGAAAAATTAGGGCTGTAACCAATCAACATAAATATATAGTCCCTACAATCAAAACAAGAAATTCCTCAAGTGACACTTGCTCATTCCAGCAATTCCCAAGTTTCCCCGTTGTGAGAGTCAGCTGGAGACTGAAAAAGGCATCTTCTCTCATATGTACCCAGAATGCACTTCTCTATATGGCTGTATGACAAGTCCTCCAGCTTAGACAGAGTGGGACAGAGCAGCACATTCCAATGTTTGGGGGTGCAGACAAATGGAGTAAGCTCTCCTAGGCTCAGAATATATAATTTTAGTAGCATACCACTCTGCATTCCAGAAATTGATGGACTATTTTCCTTTTCAGACCACTCGAGGTAGTATAGACACATCGCAGTAAACAGCAGTCAAAATATGTTGCGTTAAAACTGAAAAGATTCAAAAGCTGTACAAATGTTCTGGGGTTAAAACAGAGTTATGTTTGATCTGTATGCATATAACTGTCTGTAGTACATCCGCTATAATATATATTATATATAGCGGGATTTCTGTCGCACATGAGTATATTGGGGACATTTATGAAAAAAAATTATTAATAAAAAAAAGTAATTTCAACAATGGAAACAATAGCAACAACACATTCACTTCCACCTTCACAACAACACTAGAAATGTGTTCTATGGGAAACAGAACTATTTTACTGTATACCAAATTTCAGAAGTGACCCCAGAGTTAGTAACAGTGAGCTATGTCATCATTTCAGTATTCCTTAGGAAACACTGGTGTGTTATAATAATGCAACCCCTATTGTGAATTATTATGGATATCAGAAGAAGCCACAGATTTCTGTGACTGGTATAGAAGCACTTTGCCTATAGCCTCCTGTTTTTACATAGTTATAGCACACTATTACTTTTAATATCCTTTTAAGTTACAGTAGAGGGTATTACATCATATATACATTTCTTGCACAATTACTACCTATCAAAATTTGATTGCTTATATTGCAAGTGATGTTTGCCACAATTTACTACAAAATACAGATTTATACACAAAGTTAACGTGTAGTGTGTCACTTTTATATAGTTCTCCTTTACATGTAGTCAGGAAACTGAGCTCTCAGTATATCACCAGGTCTGATATGGTGACAGTGTTTACACACAATACACAACACTGCTGGTCCCCAGGTGCTTAGTATAAATAGTAGCTCCACCTTAACGTTGAGTGACAAATCGCAGTCTCTGTGAGTAAAGCAAATCCGCGATGTACAGCACCAGGTTTATATGCGTGAAAATGGTGACCACCAGCTGACTGTCCCATGGACACCGTCCCCACGAGCAGCGGTATGGTCTTGACGGTGACCCATACTTCGTATCAAAACAGAACACTGGCCAGATAACAGAGGCACTCATGTACATCAAAATAGCTACCAAGGTGTATATCACCACGAAGCGTTCAAAGGGGCAATGTAAGGTGACCGCTCGTCCGGTGACATTCAGAATGATCACCACCACCGTCAAGGCAAAGCATAAACTGTACACAGCCACACACCACTGGGTAGCTATGTACTTCTTGTATTGACTCTCAGTTGCCAGAGCTCCAAAAATCACACAAGCTACAAAGGCCTGAACAACTTTCAGCAACCCAGCTGCTGTTGCCATGTAGCTCGAGGGCATCCTAGGCCTGGCACGTGTCAGGAACACCTCCACAGCATAGACCAGGAACAAAAGCCCTGCACAGATGCTGACAGCCAGACGGTGATTCCTGGTAACACAATCAGTTGAGGAACAGTTCAACGTGACAAAGTATAGTGGATAGATGACAGATGCCGTGAGAGTCATAAGGGCTGCCAGCATAGCAAAGGCTGCAGTGAAGTTTCCCCAGGACAGATTGCGCAGGCATGACTGCAGTCGTGCAAGATCACATATAATAATGAGGGTGGTGATAGCAAAACAGAAGCACCATACAAAGATACAGAATGTTCCATAGGCAGCACTGAATCCAGCTCGGTGGAGAACCAGGCTGAAGGTGGTGCATCCGAATAGCAGTTGTAGCAAGCGAACAATCCCTACTTTGGACCACACAGCCTCCACATTCAGATAGGGCCCACCTGAGTTATCCATTTTCAGATGTAATTTGGGGATACCACAAACTGGCTTCTCCGTTCCTGCTCTAGTTCTTGCTTCTTGCTGTCCTGGTAACCTCCAGGCTGTGTATGACACTGCAGGGATCAGAGTGACGAGCATGTCCTGGGTATAAATAGGAGGCAGTATTTATAGTGTTGGACCAAGATCAGCACTGGCCCTGTGACAGAATGAGATGGTTTTGTTTACAGACAGGCACATTCCACAGGTCCACCTGTCACAGATCCCAAATACCTAGAGCTGGGCAGTAAGATCCAAACTAATTGTAATACACTCTACACCTACAGGACAAATGTGCAGGACCCCACAGCACAAAATGACGCCGATTTAAAGATAATCAGAGAGGCAACATTTTTAGTCACATAAAAAAATTGCATGATTATATATATATATATATATATATATATATATATATATATATATATATATATATATTATATATCTCTATTATATTCTGTTATTTGATGACTTGAAATCAATTAATTTTGAAAATATTTTTGTTTTATTTAATTATTTTGAATTTGCTTCTGAAATTCATATAATTTTGCACTGTTGCACTTTTTTTCTAAAAATAATTTAGCAACCCCCATCTAGAACACCCCTCCCCCCCCTCCCCCCAACACTGCAATAGACAACTCATGATAAACAAAAATTTACAAAGGTGGTTGTATAAAAACATTAATTTACAATAGCCAAAATATTGTTTTAGCAATTAAATGTATTTTACGCAACATTAAAATCTCTTGGACAGAAATACAGGAAGGACAAAGCCAGTACAATGCAGATGACCATGTTAGAATATAAATAGCATTTTTTTTAATGGCAAATAAAAACTGTGAAACACACAAAAAAACAACGAAAAAAAATCTCAACATGATTATATCCTGCATCAACAGCTTATGTTGAAAATTGGTAATGGCTTAAAGATTAGCATTACTTTATTTTTTAGGAACCAGAATAATGTTTTACTCTGTGTAGGTCTGACCACAATTTTTTATTTTTTTTGTTTTAGAATTTCTTGTTAGTCTTTTGTTATAAATGTCGTTTTTTGATTATTCAGGATAAAAACAAAAAAACAGTCAAACGTTGGAATAGCCCATTATCACTAAACAATTTCTCAAGTTTATTTAGATGCCAGATAAGTATATTTTTGTAACATGTAGGACCAGCTGTTCCGACATTGAGGTAATGATAGGAGTAGTGTGGGAAGAGTCAGGAAACTATACTGATTTTTGACACTTATACTTATGTGATATGAACCATGTTCTTTGCTATTATGAAGCTTTATAACATTTCTGTGAGGATTTAAAGGAGCCTACCTTCACTTGACCTTATTTTGTGAGTCTTTACTATTGATTATACTTTTGTTTAGGTTTTTTTCCATACATGCGATATACCTCTATGTACAGGAATGGATTGGCCATAGAACTTACAGGTAGTTTTCCAATTAGGGTGACGCAACTACACTGATATCCAGGGACCATCTTCGTTTTATCTTTTTATACAATTTTTTTTTTCAAACAGGGAGGCTGCCTTATCAACCCTGCAACTGATGGACTTTCTGGTGGCTGACCCGCCCCCCCCCCCCAGAACAGGCACGTTATTATATGTGCCTGCGGATAACCCTTACATTCCCCCATTCACTCCTTTTATCTGTGCCTGCTTTCCCCCTCCATTGACAGCAGGTAACCCATAGGATGCCTACACCTCCTGACAGATGTCAGTTGCCCCCCATGTACAGCCAAGGGAGACAGGCAAAAAAGTCAGTTTCCTTCTACATACAGCACTGCATTAAATAAAGTTAAGTCGGTGGGTGGGCACTTAATGTAATGTGGGTGGAGTAGGCCTTCAATTTAATTGTGGGATGAATGCAAATCTTTTTATAGTGTGTGGGGGATATTTATTAGTACATGGCTATTAAATAGTGGGGTCATGGTGGAGTTACTACTTTAAGTTGAGGTAATGCAAATATTAATTTTATGCCAGGGGTTTTGGGGGCAAATTGAATGTAGAGCAGACTTGGTAGGAAATAACTGTTTCTTAACGTGCATGGTATTAATTTGATTAGATGTGAGGCCTAAATACATGTAGTAGCCATTTATTTAATTGGGGGAGGGAGGCAGAATTTTCACTCATTGGTTGGCTTTCCAGGAGGTGAATAGTACCCACTTGTTTCCCAGAGACCCAGCATTCCAGGATCCAGACAAGCAGCAACAAAGAGCTTAAAGACACCAGGAGCAGCAAGTAGCCAAAGCCAAAAGGGCACGAAGGAGAGAGCAGCACAGTCCGACAACTGTCCTGATTCTTGGGGGATGGGGACTGTGGTAGTACCCCATTTCCTGTTAATTTGACCCCACTCCCTGATTATTTGGCCCCCACCTTCAGAATATTTTTCAGTGCCACCAAGTTCCCAATCCCCTGTCTATGTAGCATGGTGATCTTTATAATAGGATCACTAAACTGCTTTTACGTAGGACTTCTTGCATTGTATGGTTTTTAAGTTGTTGCCAAATGGGAAATAATCTTGCCAGACCTGTAGATGTTAAAGTCTTAATAACGTTTTAGTATTAAAAAACAAAACGAAACCTAGGACAAAATACATGGTTTAGATATTTGTATATTTTGCTCCAATTTCTTTTTTATTTAAACACAGAATCCCACACACTTGGAGACAATCTGATATAATTAAAACATTTTAAATTTATTTTTCCTTCTGATTAATGAAAGAAGTTATACATTATGCATATATTTAATATTAGCATATGACATTTTAGTTAATCTATATATGAATTATACTTGTGCAAAATTGGAGAGAGTAAGAGCTCTAAAGAAAAGGTAAAATCTACAACGTGACCTTTAGTTTTCCTAACTTTACAGTCTGTGGACAGCATTTGTTTTCATTTAAAAGAAAAGCTCTCCTGAAAAATAAAAAAAGCAGGTCTCAGATACTGTAATGGTCCCAATGCCTCTCTGCTCCCTAGTATAAATGGGATGTTCAGGGAGAGCATGGACTGGGGCCAAGCTGTATGAAGAGACGGTACAGCCATCCAGCACCAAGTTACACGCACTTTGTATCAAAAAGGTTACATACGATAACAATTATACGCAATATTTTGGCTGTACAGAAGTCGTCAGGATACTTTATGTACACAAACTGTTCAGTAATTACACAGACACATAGTGTAGAAAGTTCTTTTTTTAATGAGGGAATAGTTTCCATGATACAGGACATGCAGGTTCTATTTACATCTGTACACAGGGCAGCTCTCCTGCCCTCATTCATAAATAGGATTTACAAACTCCAATAAATAACATGGCTCCCCCAGGAATGAGGTTTGTTTGCTTAGTTTTATAAAAAATATCTTACAAAAAGGATCTAAAATTATCTTCTATCTCTCTTGCAGACTGAAAGTCATATAGAGAAGGGCACGTTCTGGTCACAGCACATGGCAGTGTAGGATAGTGGCCTGTGTGCGTGTGTGGGGAAGGGGGGGGGGGGGGGTGGTGGTTGGACAACCTGGAGCCAGAGAGACCATATTGTGGTGTATGAAGAACGTCCCTCAATTAAAGTCTGTGTGACCCCTGGTTTCTTCAATCTTAAAATAAAATATACAAATGTCCCCTCATTAGATCTCATCCCCTGACTATTTGACTGACCCTCATTTTAGCAGATCACCTTTTTATTATTTAACCCCAACTACTTGCTGCTTTTGTCAACCAGATGGGCTTGGACACTCGTCTAATGTTAGACTGACTCAAGAGAAGCCCCCATTTTATCATGTGACCATGATCAGATGCTCACACCACTTCCGATCACTCCTTCAATAGCCCTTTCTTGCCCTACCTAATAAGTTACTCCTTCCATCACTGTCAGAACCCCTCCCCATTAAAAGGAGCCCTCCCATAAATATAAGGCCCTTCCCCTTAATGCTAGGCATGCCCCTAACTAGCTGCTAAGCACCCCCAGCAGTTTGCCTGGCTCCATGCCTTGCTGGCTGGCCATTTTCTGAACATCAAAGCCAAGGTGCATAAGAAATTGGACCACACTCATCTCCTGCCCTGTGAAGTGGTCTCTGATGGAAGGGCAGGTGGGGTTACACTGTGGCCAAGGGCAGCTGTCCATCAGATGAAAGGGGCATCCCTTTAAGGGGGTCTTGCTGTTTTTGTTGGTTTCCTGTAGACTGCGATCCCAGCAGTGCAGTGCACGGGGTAGAGATGTCCCACGAACTTGCACTTCTGTCCAGTGACTACAAAACACACAGATAGCCAGTCAATACTACTGGAACACAATAAAATACACAAGCAACGCCATAGAACATGCACTCATATACACATGTGTTTTGCATGTAACTGATCATTTGTGTTATTACTAATGAAAGCAGAAACTTTCACAATTTCCAGATTGGATCACAATACGCATTAAGTTTGTAATATTTCCACTGACCAGTACATAGAAATACATATAGGACCTTGTCTCAAAACAATTTTTTAAATCTAAAATTGCAATAGTTCATATTATAATTACTGGCACAAATACAAATAGGAAAGTGATCTCTTTTACTTATGGGAGAGCGCCACTTCCGGCAGATCCTTTACTGCATGTCTTATAGGTTAACATTGCAAAGAGGAATTTCTTGCAGGCAGGCAATTCCGGGAGACAGGGAAGACTTCTAATGTAATCCTCCAACCACCATATAAACTTGCGGAGTCTGACTTCATGGGCATGCAATGTGCTCCTCCCACAAGTCAATTACTCCCTGCTCCCTTCTGCTCCAGTTACCTAGGGATGAGGGCAGGCGTCTCCTCCTCTCACCCACTTCTCCCACTGCTACCCTCTGCCTTCTCTTGCATTTACAAAAGATAATGGAGTGTTCTATCGCAGGGTTCTATGTTGTGGACAAAAACCCCACAAAAATTCCATACTTATTGGTTCTATGGATTTCTTGTTCTGAAACTATTTTGTAACACAAACTAAAAATGTAAATGATCGTTTCCATGTTTTTTTTTATTAAGTTACCTTAATAAAAGTAACAAAAACTCATTCTTAAAAGGTTTTCTAACCTACATTTTTTTATGGGCCTGCTCAAGTCCGGTTACTGAAACGCCACAGATTTCCGTGTGAACCCCAAAGGGTTGCAAAGGGAAATCAGCAATGTTGCGGTACCATATTGTCATTTTACACGCGCAGCCGCGCGTAATCGCGAGTGCAGGACCTAATTGAACATGCCCCTTTGTGTAGTGTGCAGGAAAGTCGATGTAAATACTGATCAATTTGCTTTTAAAAGAAGTTTAAATATACTGGAATTCTTTGTTGGCTTTTACACACTAGTCACTCACCCTGTATAATATATTGTACTGTAAAGTACCCACAATTTGTATTGAAGAGCATTACCCTGCACAATGTAATGCAATAAAGCATATCCCATTCTTGGCCTGTGAATTCCTTTTTAAAAACTAAAATTAATAACACAGGGAAATGATTTTCAATCATCACTTCTCATAACAGTTGTTGGTTCATTTTAGAACATCATCATTTATCAATGAAAAATGTAAATATGTCACTGTTCTGACTACATTTCACCAACGCTATGCTATCCTTGACCCAACCAAGACCTAAGAGTGTTTGATGGAAAGCATTTCCAATATTTTTATATCAGATTTTGTCAGGCATGAGAATAAGTCAGTTATGGTATTTCAATACACTTATTTTAAGTCATCTAGGAACCATACAATATTGAACTTGTTTAATCTTCAAGCACTGAAACAAATCACCACTAGATGGAGCCCACTCCCTTTCTTCTGACTAATAAATCACTGCATTTTGACCAGTATCAGAAATTTTGCTAGTTTGCATTAGGCAACCTCTCTCCCACCACCCCAAAAAAATAAAATAAAAAATTCACCAACTCCCTTATCACAATACATATGACACTGCCCCCTCTCAACCCATTATGCAGGGATTCAGTGAAGTTACCTATCATTGCTACCCAACAATGGCTTTCCAACCTTACAACAGATCCCAGAAGTATTGCGTGGTGAGCCCAGGTGTATTATAAATATTTGCATTTCTTTCTGATCTTAATGTTTAAGTGAAAGGGCATATTTTTTCTACAAAAGCAAGCGGATCTAGCTGGAGCAGGGATTTCTTTTTGGCCAGAATACTGGGCACCAATAGTTGACATTCTGTCTGTTGTCTCTAGGTTTGCTTTCCTGAACCCATCAAAAGGTATGGTCAGTACACTGGCCCCAAATGTATACACTACAAACACAGAACAGATATACTGTACAGATATCTTATACACTGCACACACCACACAATGGGCCAGATATATAAAGCTGGTGTTGGACATTGGTGGAATGGTGAACATGATGCTTACATTGCCAGAGAGCGTCCAGTCAGACGTGTGTTTGTTGTTCTATGTTTCAAAGCAACAAACTGCTCTGAAAAAGGTATCAGAATAATGGATCCCAGCATCTGTTCATGAGGGCAGTGTAAATTGCAGGACAGAGATAAGCACGATGCTCTGAAAATCCGTATAAACTGTGACAGTTTATACGGATTTTCATAGCAATTTACTCCAATCGTGTTCCAAGCTTGCAGCATGACTGATTTCTGGAAAAAGGCTCATCTGAGCGAGCCCAAGTAATTTGCCAGTGGGCACAGAATGGTGCACACTTTTTTTTTTTTTTCTTCAAACCACTCTGACACATGTAAATCACTACAGGAGTGATGTTTTCCCCTTTGACATTTGAATAGCCTCCGTACACCCCCAATAATCCTGCCTTCTGCTTTTCCATCAGGAGTTGAGCACTGCGCTCACGCATTGAAGATGGAGAGCAGTAGGACATCAATCTGCCACTCACAATACTACCAGTACGAGTAGAAAGAACTGACGAGTGATTACCCTGTACCAGCTATAATCACATTACCAGTCACTGCTGTTCACTTATTACCACATATAACACACTATAGTTACAGTCAACAGGAATTCCAGGTGAGCTCTATGTAATGACTAAAACAGCACAACCATAAGCAAATCATGATAAGAAAATTATTTTGGTGGTTTATTCGTCTTGTGGCAAGTAAAGGGACGCTGCAAAGCTTTCACTTCTATACAGATGGCAGATACCATAATATCCAAATGACTTCCTGCATCCGAATAACTTCTGGGGCTGCAGACTAGCGAACAAGTGCTCAGCTTTGTTTCTCAGTGTCTGTGTGCACTGTTCTGGCATCTCAATAGATGCGTACCAATAGAATGGGCTGCATATCTGTCAATCAGGGGATCCTAAAAACACATTTTGTAACCCCACTTAAAACCTGACCTACAGGTTGTATACCTCTGGATTAGAGGCCAGCTAGTGACATTACACATTGTAATTACATCACAATGTTAGCATACAATCTACATGCAATGTACACATAAAGAATAACAAACTCGCTACATCCTATGAAGAGGGTTAGTAGGTAACTTTGAAACATACTGAAAGTTATAGTTACTATATATTGTGTTTAATGAGGCAATCTTATTGAACCACAACTATACTATTAAATATGACATTAAACATAGTCCACAGCGATACAAGGCAGATGGAGAACATAATACAGATGTGATGTTTACCTGCGTGTGATGATTTCATGAGACAGACATGCAGGAGCAAAGCTTGCCCTATGGGGAGAAGAGAGTGAGCATCAGAGACGGTATCATGGCGGTAATCAGAGCAGATACAGTCAGTGTTAGACACGTACCCAACATCATTCAGTGTATTCCTCAGCTCACGGCCCAAGTTCTGGATATAATTCCACTGGTTCTCCTGCACTGGCTGCCCACTTAAATGGACATTATCAACGGTCAGCTGGGCCTCATCAAACAACCACTGTACCACAAAAACAGGACCTGGAATAGAGTTAGCAAACCATATTATATCAGACACTCAGTACCACAAAGCTTTGGGATGGACTTGTATTGATGCTAGCTTGTTTTCCAGCTGTGTTTTGGACAAATGTTATATTTCAACCTGACTTTCAACTGCAGGTTTGTTCTTAATTTAAGCCATGTCCCACAGTCTTGGAATAATGATAATGGGAAGCACATAGAATACTAAAACTCAAACGAGAAGCACAGCATATCACTTATACCCACTGCCTCATTATTATGTCCCGGAGTGTGACTCCGGCATTTGTACAAAACAATTTATTTACTATGGAGAATACAAGACTGCTTTTCTAACTGCACTGACCCATAAACACCTTCCTCAGATGGCAACCTCTACCAAAGGAATGGGCTATATTGTGTGATAAATGGATTTCATGAAGTATAAACTCTTTTAGGTAAATCCGTTCGATAATATACCAGAGTAACACATAGGGGTAAATTTATCAAACTGCGGGTTTGAAAAAGTGGAGATGTTGCCTATAGCAACCAATCATATTTTAGTTGTCATTTATTTAGTACATTCTACAAAATGACAGATAGATTCTGATTGGTTGCTATAGGCAACATCTCCACTTTTTCAAACCCACAGGTTTACCCCAAAGGCTTTAATAGAAATATATTACCTCAGGATGCTCCGATATATTTCCCATGGCCCAAACACTGGTAGCTTATTTGGCTTCTGACTAAACTGGTTTTGATGTGTGGTAGGAAAATTATATTGTATGCACCGATATGTCTGAATGAAAAAAAAAAAAAAAAAAAAGCATCCCAGTGTATGACACTATTGGAGTAAAAGCGAATAATAAATATTATAATAAAATATATGAGCATTTCAATTTGGGAGCTGTCATAAAAGAAAAGAAAAACACCAAACACCCCAAAGTTTGCAAGCCCCCAAGATTCACTTAGTGCAATTGGAAGACTTCTACCGTAATGCCAAACAAGGTCAAGGAAGCAAAACCTTCAATATGGAATTCCCCCTTTACTTTACACCAGATTAGGATATGTTTAGTGTTTGCCAAGGTTTCAGCTGGTTTCACATATGTATTTATATTATATTTGTTTCTCAACTCTGTGCCCCTATTTCTGTAACCGATCTTATACTGCTATTTCTGAGAATTGTTTGCTTTTCTGGGAATTCCATGACATAGTGTAATGGATTGACTTATAAATACTTCAAGAACAGATAATATACACGTGAACATTCTCCTCTCCCCATCAAAGGGCACATATATTTAACAGTATTGCATTTTAAAGAACAAAAATAGAAGCTTCCATGACTGGTGTACAGATGTCAAACAGCTGGACCCTGTACAATCTCTACCCCCTCCTTTATGTGCATCTGCAGCATGATCTGGTCTACTATAACATTGCCAGTGATCAATCAGGATCCTTCCTATAGTACCCAGCCACTAATAGGTTACCATCAAAGCAATACATGAAAAAAAAAAATAAAAAAAAATGCTTTTATAATATGGTACAGGTAGCACAAACACGGTTTACAATAACTGAAGCAAATATTTCATTGGCTACAAATTTACACTAGATTAGTCAAAGCTAATATGTGATTGGTTGATAGGAGTTACAGCACATTTGAACTATTAATAACTAGGACTTCAGGGTTATGAATAAGTCATTTTAGAGGAAATACTTGAAAGTCAAGACACGGTATGACATTAATACATAGCAAATAAGTTGTATTGCGGAGCTGAATAATATACATATACACATTATTGTTTTGCAGTAGTAGGGACCTGCTTCAATTACAATATATAGTTTTATGGTGTGAGCAATCGTATGTTCTCATCACGTCCAAAGTTTGGAAGGTTACTTGGCTTCTGACTAAATTGGGTATGGTGTGTAGTAAGCAAATTAGATTGTAGGCTTCTCCGGGGCCAAGACTGATATGTCCAAGCCCCCCCCCCCCCCTCCTAAAAAAAAAAAAAAAAAAGCATATTTACTAAACTGTGGGTTTGAAAGAGTGGAGATGTTGCCAATAGCATCCAATCAGGTTCTAGCTGTCATTTTCTAGAATGTACTAAACAACTAGAATCGGATTGGTTGCTATAGGCAACATCTCCACTTTATCACACCCACAGTTTAGTAAATACATCCCATAGTGTATAGCACTATGAGCCTGATTAATCATCGGCATGTATATACTGATTTTGTGCGTATCGTACAAAAATTCACATGTGCAGAACCAGGACATACGCCAGTGAACGCAGCAATGTTCACTGCATCTACGTACACAAAGGACACTTACTATAGCCTATGATTTCTGCAGAGAACATGGCGGGGAAGGAGCATTCGCCTGTAGTTAATGTACAGTAAGGGTGTGCCAAGTTCAAACACATGCAGCCACGTCTGAATCAAGCTTTGGGTATATCAAAGTTACTTCTTTTGCGAATGTACAGTCCACATAGGCATTGGACGTATCCTTCAGTGTCTTGTGTAGTAGAGCAGAGCGTGCCTACACCAGAATTAATTAGCGCACGTATCTTCAGATCTACTCCTTGTTGAATTCAGAAGCACACACAGCAGATTTACGAGCACAGAACACGGGCCTTGATAAATCAGGCCCTATGTAAGTAAAACTATGTAACTGTTCTTCTACTACTTACTTCTCAGAGTTGGGTAGATCTTATAGCCAAAAAAGCAGTTCCATTCTTCCTCTTTAAACTGCTGCTTACACCGTTCTGGTACAACCCCACTCCAGTACCTGACAGAGAAATGGCAGATGAGAGATTAGTTTGCAGTTATAGAAACACTCAGATTGTTGATCTATGGCTTTTTGCATTCATTCCACACACACTGCAGCTGTTCTACCAACGTAGACCTTTCCTCTCCCATCCCCACCTCCAAGCACCACATGCAAACAATTGTCCACCATACCAGTGACCGCTACAGCCCATTGTTCACAGTGGTGATCCCCTCTCCATTTAACTACATGCTTAGATTATCCTCCTACTAGATCTCCACTCACTTGATTCCTCGCTGGATGGCCTCTGTGGGTGCACATGTGATAATGTCCGTGCAGTCAGTCCTCCTATATTGCTGATTATCAAGAAACCAGCCGGAGTCGGAGAGACCTCGTACTTGGATGCCAGGGTAGCCCAATTCTTCCAGCTGCTCAGCCACCAGATCCACATTCAGAAGGACCCCAGTTCCACCAGCACTACAGCAATAGTTAATAGACACATTTAGGGTAATTTTTTATGTTCTTGTACATTCGTTTGGATACACTCTTGTCTAGTGTATTTTTCCCCCACCACCTCCCCAAGACACAAATCCCACAGATCAAATCCATACCCTCTCACCTGCTTCCAGCCAGCAGAAGGACCTTAGCGTTGTCCATTCCCTTTCCCAAAAGTTCCTTCACCACCTCCTGTATAATTAATGATCCCATGAAAGCGTATTCACCTAAAACAGAAGGGAGAGTGAATGCACCCACTATATACTATGACAAAATTTGGGTATGATGAGCGCCATCCCATGGAGGTTTGTGATATACAACTCCAGCCTGGTAATATATGGAAGAGGTGTTCAAACCCAATCCTCACGAGCTACCAACAGGTCATGTTTTCAGGATTTCTGACTGTAGAAACAGGTAGGATAATTACCGACCCAGAAAAATATATTAAATTACCTGTGCATGATTAAAGAACTCCTGCATGGACTGCTGGTAGTTTTTGAGGACAGTGTTTAGGCACCTCTGATCTAAGGGATGAAGGGGCATATTTATTTCATTACAACTTTTAAAAACTGCGCTTAATGTTGACTACTAAAATTATTTGTGGCAGCTGCATTACACTCAGGTGCCACAGTGCAAAGGATGCAGAGCTCTGCAGAACAAATGCAGTATCAAAAATCAGCCTTAAGCCAAAATATCCAATGTTTCAGTTACAGCTGACTTTCATCAGGGATAGCATACATAATATGGAAGTACCCCACTGTTTGGATGTATTTACAGCAGAATATTTGTTTGGATCATTTAAGGTGAGCACCAGGGTCTGTTCATTCTATTCTGAGCGTCAAGCAATGTCTTATTATTGAGTATATTATATTCATATTCAATAGCTCAGGGCTGCTACTGTCCTGGGCTACTGAATATTTCCCAAGGCCGCTACAGGACATGGTGTACCATTTTCTTCTATGTGAGTGCAGGTCAATTAATACAATATATAGCAATTCAAATCAATCTCCTGATAACAGGCAATTTGGAGAACAAAATATTTATACTTCAATAGTGAAAACAGATGTTTTGGCATTGGCAAAAATTGTGTTGGTCCAATGTTATTGTGACAACTATTATTTGTACTTACTTTTCTCTGATTTGGGTAACGCTCCGCTCCAGACATCACTGGAACAGTACGGAATGAATCTGCAGACAGAAATAACAAAGAGGTGAGCATGAACCTGCATAGTAACACCCTTCTAGTGAATAATGTCTTTATGTAATAAAGTGGAAAAGAAACTGGTATTACTTACACCATGTTAGCGTTCCACCAATGTGGATTCTCCTCGGGCTGAGTTGACAAAATCCCTGAAGCTGAAATATGAAATGAAGCTTGACACAAACACGTGTGTGGCACTTGCATGCATGATATTAGCATGACACATATGTGACTAATAATTATATGTTACAGAGTGGGGATCGTTAGATTGTAAGAGGAATGGATCCCATCCCAGCCACATAACGCAGTGTAACCTTACTACTCACCTGTTTTAGTGGCTGGCCATCCTTTAGAGCTCATAAGTCTCCTCATGGTGTCGTACCGCAGATCACAGTTCTCACGGCTGATGCAGTACCAGCCCCCTGACAAGGGGAATATAGACATCGGATAAATCAGCATACAAGGAAAATCGGACAATGACTGTATAGTATAATGGAGGTAAGTAGCATCACACAAGAGTAAACTGACTTTGAGACATGAGGAATTATACGAAAAATGAAAAGGAATGTTTCACTGATCTAGTCTTCTGGGGGGATAGGGGAGATATTGCACAAACCCTCCCCTGATTATGTTCCCCTTTTCCCTAGCAGCCCCCTTCCCACTGGCGCCACCCCTATTCCCAGCATTAGTCCTCCTGCTTCCCCTTCACAGGCAAGAGCGCAGAGAATGGGGGGAAAGCAGGTACAAGGTACCAAGGCCCCAGGCTTACCTGGGGGTCCTGGCCTGCATGTGAAGTGGGAGGAGCCACAAGAAGTTGCTCTAAATTCCTCTTGGCAGCCCTGACAACAGCATTGCAATAAAGATATGTATAGTCTAGTAAATATTGTTTGTGTGATTTACATTAATGTGGGGATGGGGAGGCCACATAAATGGGACTTATATTAAGTTCCTGGAAACATGTACTGGGTTTGGGGGTTACATTCATATTAAGTGTCTCATGTACATTTACAGGGAATACATTACTTTAGGGAGTCCTAGTTTTATGTGCATGATCAGTTTTATTTAGGAGGGAGTCATAATTTGCCCATGGTGTCAAGTTTTTAAACTCTATTTCCCTTTAGCGTGACCACACAATGAATATGGCTGCTCCCAGCAAGGTAATTAAATATACATTATACATTAAATTCTTTAAGAAGAACAATAAATGGCTGCGTGACTCATTATCATTTTCAAAAGAGTCAAGTGATGAAAATTAAATAAACGGAGTATATTTCTCTTTAAAGAAGCCAAGCAATTGGCTTTCACGCTCCGTATAATGAGCAGTCACACTTATGTTCTTTCCAAGTGAGGCCTTGACCTTTGACCCCCAGGTCACATTAACATGTCACTTCATTCAAGAATGTGTTTTGGAAGCAAATTAATGTTTATACAACTCCCCACCGCAAGCTCTGTTTATTTTCTCTTCCTGAGTTTAGGAAGAAGGCCCACAAGCTTCAGCAAAGAGGAAAAAGATAAAAGTAAAAGGTTTACCTTCCAAGAAGAGGAGCCACCGACGGCTGCCTTTGGACTCTTTTAGGTAGTAACTAGAAAGTAAACATAAGATGGAGTTTTAGTCTGTGGTGAAGGGAGCATAGAGGAGGTGATGGACAGCTATCAAAGGCAAGAAACTGCATACTGGAATAAGCACTTACTTTGAAGGCTGTGTGTGTATAGATATGGAATAGAGCCACACACAAAGCTTTCATTTGGCTAGTTCTGGTCCTGTTTCTGGCTAAATAAGTGCTGTGTGCAGAATACACAATATCCACACATTACACAGTTTTGTTTTACACCATGACGGGAGTGGGTGGAATTTGGAAAGTATATGGAAAACTGGACAATCTGTAAGGACACTTGGATGCACCAAGATGTTTATTTTCCATATGAAAAAATAAGGTTGCAGCACAGTAGAATACTTATAATTTACTATTCTTTTTTTACAAACTCACAAGTATTGGCAACTAAAAATGAAGTGATGAAATTAGTACTCAATATTTACAGGATGTAAATTAGTGTTACTAGTGCATTATAGAATAATAAATATGCAGATGATGAGGCAATCAGGCATTGGTACATTTCTAAAAGAAACAAATAGATAACAAAGACCTGGCCTCATGGAATATGAGGCTTCAATAGGGAGAACGAGTGAATCCGTACCTGCAGCTGTATAGACCTGCGCGGTCTCAATGTACAAAAGAAAAAAAACAAAAAAAAAACAGTACTGGAAACTGGATACACTAAACGCCCAATAATAAATCCGTAAAGTAAAAAAATCAAATGATCAGTTTGTTGAATGAATATAACATCAGCTATAAATAATGATAAAGAACTAAAATTGACAATAAAAATAGCATAAAAATGCTATCATCAATATACTACATGTAATATCACCGACCAAACAACATACATGAACTGCATATGACAAGCAATGAAAGTGCAGAAATCCGGATGAAATCAGTATTGCTGAAATACCATCATGTATTGTATGAAGCCAATGAAATTGAAACAATGAATGTAAGAATTCTAATTGTTCTCCTGTGAATGATGAAAAACAGTTTCATCACCTGTAGGTGATTTCATCAGAGGCAGTCACCTACAGGTGATGAAACGCTTCAGTTCATGTGAGACACAGACATCACTGCACCTTACAGCTACTCTATGGATTCAGTGCTAGTCCTGTGCAGCATCTGGAAATATTCCTCCAGTTATCACTCAGCCATCACTGTTATTTATATATTCGGTTCCGTCTATTTGGTCATCTCTACGGCTGCCATCTCCCCCTTCTGTGATCCCTCTGAAGGATGGCGGAAGGAAGATTGGACGGACATTACATACCAGGAGAAGACTGTTTTTTTCCCAACGGTAAATACATGCAATTTATGTTTTGCTAAAGACCTGGGGATTTATTTACCAAAGTCCTATCGGACAGACACCCGCTATTCAGCTGAGGGGAGTTTATTATCCCGTATTAGTTTGGTCTTGAGTCTAACTGTTTATTTTGAGTGTGGCCACACTGTTTCATATTTCAGGGATACATTGTTCTTTTTTAGTTGAGTGATTGGAGAAACTGTTTTTCATCATTCACAGGAGAACAATTAGAATTCTTACATCATTGTTTCAATTTCATTAGGTTCATAAAATACATGACGGTATTTCAGCAACACTGATTTCATCCGGATTTCTGCACTTTCATTGCTTGTCATATGCAGTTTATGTATGTTGTTTGGTTGGTGATATTACATGTAGTGTATTGAATTTTTATGCTATTTTTATTGTCAATTTTAGTTCATTATCATTATTTATAGCTGATGTTATATTCATTCAACAAACTGATCATTTGATTTTTTTACTCTATGGATTTATTATTGGGCGTTTAGTGTATCCAGTTTCCAACGCTGTTTTTTTTTTTTCTTCTTCATTGGTATATTTCTGTTACTGGGTTACTGCATATTAGGGCAGTCAATCTATGCAGATGGGCCTTCTTTATGTTAAATTGTATTTGGCCCGTGAGCCTATCATTCTAAGAAACAAAAAACAGTCAACAACAAACTTTGGAGGGCTTGAACCACACATTGGGCCTCCAGCTCTACTGTAGGACACGGAATTAAAATTCAGTCCAGATCAGTATTTCAGGGCCCGCTTACACCCCACCTATTCCCATCTGACACTTTCCATTGGACACTTACCCAGCTGGACTCCCATCATTGCAGGTGATGGACTGGTTGATCAAAAGGTGCAATTTCATCTCCTCATCCAGACGTTGCGCCGAGCATGGGTACAATGACTGTGCCAGGCTCTTGATCTGAGCCATGAAGTTGTCCATATTACCCTCTACAGCAGTAAAATCCAATGGGAAGCTCTCCCCACCCCCCTCAGTTCGCTCACGGCTGTTGGGTACAAGCTGCTGTCCACGTCTCCTCCAACTTTTCCTGCTCCCTGCAGGAATGACGCTGAGCAGGAGTAACAGAGTCACACACTTTCCTCCGGCCATGCCAGGCACTGAGTGCCACCCTGCAAAAGGAGGCAAAGCAATATTAATCACAGGTATAACTAATAGGACAGTGCTGGTAATGAGGCAGGCACTATAAGCCTTGTCTGCATATTGAACCAATGAAGGTTTACTGTACAGTCATCTATACATACAGCATAAGAACAGATACTGAGCGTTAAATCAGGCATAGATAACCAGTGAAGTCATACTGTGCAGTCGTCCTTACATACATAATAAAAAGAGGAACTGAGAATTTTATCCGACATACAGAACTGAAGATGGATACTGTGCAGTTGTCCATGCAGAGGACCTAAATACATTGATTTTATGGTGTAATCCTCAAGACCGTATCGCCTGCCCTGATGTGTTATTGTTCAGCAAAGTGTACTATGCTACCATTCAGGAATTGAAGGAAACTTTAAACAAGCATCCTTGGTTTTAGTTTCAGAACTACGTTACATTGCATACCTATACATGAAACATTACACAAATATTTAAATAAGTACTCCCATAAGGAGCTATGCGTTTAGATTTAAACATGGTAAAAACTAGCAACATAGGAGCACCAAACAGATCTTATAAACATAGCTCTGCTGTTAACAAACCAGAAGCATCTACAGTACAGTCCTCTACTCAGCTATTTAACCATCAGGCTATGGACCAGTACAATGGGTGTTAAAATGTCTAGAAAATTCTGTGATACTGGGGCTCGAAAAACAAAAACAAAAAAAGTATTAAACAAAATGGGTAAAATTTAATGCATTTCTATGGGAATGCTCTATGAAAGCACTACATAAAACACACACACAAAATAAAAATAAAATGCATAAGTATTATAAATCTCAACAACAAGTTATGCATAACCCAGAGAAGATGCATATTGAAACCTTTTAAAAATCAAAACCAGTGTTGAACAATGTGATATTTGCCAGGTCCTTTATCCTACAAGGAGCCACATGTTATCTTTACTGAGGAACTTAGACTCCTATTATGAGAACTAAATAAAATGACCCAAACAGCAGTAATAAATATTACCATATTATTATATGTACACACACACCCAAGTAAGAATAGATTATGGCAATGAATACAAAGCTATATAGAATGTGACAAAGTCACTGATTTAGTATATAGTAGGAAGTACATTTCACCCAGGTTCCTAACCTACTACTTTTATAAACCCCAGGAAAATGTCTGTTGTCAAGCTGCTTGCTGAAGGCTTATGTTTTATTTTAGTTTATTAGTCAGGAGTGACCAGTGTTTAGTTACAGCTGGACAGTAAGGTGTTTATTTTTGTGTCTTCTTTGTTTCTTTTGTTTTTTTTAATGAATAAAAGCGTCTGAGGCCAGTTGCACATAATCTGTGGACCATCTACCCCAGGAGATGGTACCCAGCCCCCCAACCCGATCACAACTACAAGAGAACTGTGATACTGTCCAGAAACCCTTGTTTAAAGAACAACAGATATGGTTATAACAAGATGCATTACACCAGCATGCATATAGAGAATTAAGATGGATGCAGGAAAATGACATGGGGCATAAATATTCATTGAAGTGAGGCTGTATAACTGTCCTTATATACAGAGTTAGCATGGAGGCTTAGAATGACATCCAGCATACAGACCATGGAGGCGATACTGTGCTTTAGTCTAGCGATACACAATAAGAAATATTCTGTCTTTCCATACATCCAGCATTGCAAGGGAAATAAACACAGAGCAGGGCCGTCTTTCTGACTGGGCACGATGGGCAGGTGCCCGGGGGCCCCAGGCAGGGCTCTTAATGAAAAAAAGAAATCCTGCAAAAAACACACACATAAAAAAAAACAAAAAAAACAACTTACCTTGCGGTCACGTCAGGTGGCGATCCAACTCCCTCCCTGGTCCCATCCTCCGTGCTGCGCTCGCAGTGAATGTCGGGCCCCGACGTTATCACGACCGACATTTTCATAAAGGATCGCAGCACGGAGGAGCCACACCCGCACGAGAACAGTGAACTAACAGTGACCGACTCTGCGAGGATTCAGAAAAAAGAGGAAGGGGATCGGAAAACAAGCCGATTAAAAGGTAAGTTATGGGGGATATATATATATATATTTTTAGAGTTTTATTTTTGCCAAGTCACACATAAAATAAAGAAAATGTCGGATGATAGAGTGAATAAGGGGGATATTGTTAGTACTTCAAGGGACGCTGAGCATAATGGATTTGCCTACTAAATGATCACTGAACTTTTTGGACTCCTTATAAGATGTTTTTGGCCCTATACAGTCACACAGCAAAGTGAGGGGGGAGGGGGGGGGGGGTCCTATACAGTGACACAGCAATCATCATCTATTTATTTATATAGCACCACTAATTCTTCAGCGCTGTACAGAGAACTCATTCACATCAGTCCCTGTAAAGGACCTGTGGAGCTTACAATCTAAATCCCCTAACATACACACACATTTCGAGAGAAACTAAGAGCAATTTAATAGCAGCCAATTAACCTACCAGTATGTTTTTGTGGGAGTGTGGGAGGAAACCGGAGCACCCGAAGGAAACTTACACAAACACAGAGAGAAGATACAAACTCTACACAGTTAAGGCCATGGTTGGGAATCAAACTCATGACCGCAGTGCTGTGATGCACAAGAGCTAACCACTAGGCACAATGTGAGGGGGGTTCTATACAGACACACAGCAATGTGAGAGGGGGGGCACAAGCAGTGACAGTCACACAGCAATGCTATTTCCATGTATTATTGTTTGATCCAAAGGGAGCAACTGTACTTGTAACAATAAGTTGATAATGATGATGCAATGGTGAGAAAACGACATTCTGGAGCAGTATCTAATTTAATCAGGATTTAAAGAATAACTAATGCATTCTTATATTTCTCCTGATTGCAGGTGACACATTCTAAATGAATGATGCTCTTCTACTTTGTTTGTTTGGCTGCAGAGGAATACGCACCGGAACCTCCACCATTATGTGGATTCTAGAGTGCCGGGGGAATATTGGTAAAGAGAGCAAAGATTCCCCAGGCCACTTTTGTGAGATTAATGGCAGCTACAGTCTACTTAACAGTATATGGTCACTGTGGATTGTGGAGGTTTAGTAGATGTCACCAGACCATATTTACCATCACAGTTTCAAGTAAGAGAATTGTCGCAGCCATGACTATCCTGTAGGACAGGCCTGTCCAACTTGCGGCCCTCCAGATGTTGTGAAACTACAAGTCCCATCATGCCCTTCCAGCTATCAACAGGTTGTCTACTGGCAAAGCATGCTGGGGCTTGTAGTTTCACATCACCTGGAGGGCCGCAGGTTGGACAGGCCTGCTGTAGGAGGAGAACAACATGGCTAGCTACATCTGTATCTCTCCTATAATAAATAATTACATACCTGCATATAGTCCCAGATTTTGCTGGATCCTAATTTTTCGAGGTACGAAAGGGAGTTTAAACATTTGGGAGATTGGGGTAAGGTCAAACAGGTTTCAGTTTTGTGAGGTATCATCAACAATTTATATAGCGCCACTAATTTCGTAGCGCTTTACAGAGAACTCACTCACGTCAGTCCCTGCCCCATTGGAGAGGTATGTTATTATAAGTATATACATGATACTGAGGTGCCATGGGCAACTTCTTTTTGCCTCCATAAAACTATGGAGGGGAATTCAATTGCTATTACGGTAATAGTACGCAAAATTACCATTAATACGGTAATTTCAAAGCCGGCTTTTTGCTCACGGATCAGAAATCGGTGTTAAAATTATCGTATTAACGGTAATACACTTAGGGGCATATTCAATTAAGGTTCCGGTTCGCAGGATCGCACCAGAATGGGCTGCGAACTTAATCCACATTACCGCAACGTGAATTTTCATTCGCAGCCCATAGGGTTGCGTACGAAAATCCGCCTTATTGCGGTACCGTAATACCGGCAAGAACGCGCACTTTTTGTGGTAACGCGAACCAGAACCTTATGCCCCTCAGTGCGGTGCTATTCTAGGGGGAATTGAATTCCCCCCCTAAAAGTCAAAAGGGCCAATAAACCCCAGAATTCAAATGTTCAAATCTAAAAACACCAATGTAAAGCACATTACTCTGTGTTAACTATACACTCTACTGTAGTTATATATATATATATATATATAAAAAAAAAAAAAAAAGTACAGAATTATCTCCAAAACTACCAGACAGCTAAAGCCCCTCCCTCATATTTAGGAGTGTGTCATATTGTATACATGGCAAACATTTAGGGGCTTATTTATCAAGCCTTAATCCATTCATAATTGTCTTTCTCTATGGTTTAGGCAAAATTAATTTATGGGGCAAGCTAACAATAGCCTAAACTAAGGAGATATAATTTGAAAGAGTAAAAAAACTAATTTTAAAATATTATAAAAAATTAAAAGGCTTGTGTGAGGATAGCCAGAGGTCTGCAGTAAAGTGAACATTTTGGGGCAGATCGGACGTGGGACTTATTTTGCCCAAATGTCGCATTTATGAATGTCTTTGCGTAATTAAGCACTAAAGGAAGCTCTATTGCTCGCAGAAACACTTTTTTTCGCTAGAAAAAGGGTTTCTCTCCATTTAAACAATAATATTAAGGAAGCGTTGATAAAATTGAAAAATATGCCCAATGCCTTAAAAACGTGAAAGGAGCTTCAACTGTCTTTAATGGAGTGCTACTGAGGAAAGTCAAAGTAACACTGAATAATGTCGTTTCCCTTTATGTTCCAGATATTAACTTTTAATTATGGAGCTTAGTTGCCCTTTAATATTTTATATTTTGCAGAGCATCTCAAACAAATAAGCTCAAAACTGGATTTCATTTTACCTATTGGTTTCTGAACATATTTTCAAGAACTTCAAAGAGGAACCCCACTCAGTGCTAGATATAAATTGCCTGTCTATTTGTAAAAGGAAGAAGAAGAAGAAAAAAGAAAGAGGTAAAAGAAGAAGAAGAAGAAGAAAAAAGAAAGAGGTAAAAGAAGAAGAAGAAGAAGAAGAAAAAAGAAAGAGGTAAAAGAAGAAGAAGAAGAAGAAGAAGAAGAAAAAAGAAAGAGGTAAAAGAAGAAGAAGAAGAAGAAGAAGAAGAAAAAAGAAAGAGGTAAAAGAAGAAGAAGAAGAAGAAGAAGAAGAAGAAAAAAGAAAGAGGTAAAAGAAGAAGAAGAAGAAGAAGAAGAAGAAGAAAAAAGAAAGAGGTAAAAGAAGAAGAAGAAGAAGAAGAAGAAGAAAAAAGAAAGAGGTAAAAGAAGAAGAAGAAGAAGAAAAAAGAAAGAGGTAAAAGAAGAAGAAGAAGAAGAAAAAAGAAAAAAGAAAGAGGTAAAAGAAGAAGAAGAAGAAGAAAAAAGAAAAAAGAAAGAGGTAAAAGAAGAAGAAGAAGAAGAAAAAAGAAAGAGGTAAAAGAAGAAGAAGAAGAAGAAGAAGAAAAAAGAAAGAGGTAAAAGAAGAAGAAGAAGAAGAAAAAAGAAAGAGGGAAAAGAAGAAGAAGAAGAAGAAAAAAGAAAGAGGGAAAAGAAGAAGAAGAAGAAGAAAAAAGAAAGAGGGAAAAGAAGAAGAAGAAGAAGAAGAAGAAGAAAAAAGAAAGAGGGAAAAGAAGAAGAAGAAGAAGAAGAAGAAGAAAAAAGAAAGAGGGAAAAGAAGAAGAAGAAGAAGAAGAAGAAGAAAAAAGAAAGAGGGAAAAGAAGAAGAAGAAGAAGAAGAAGAAGAAGAAAAAAGAAAGAGGGAAAAGAAGAAGAAGAAGAAGAAGAAGAAGAAGAAGAAGAAGAAAAAAGAAAGAGGGAAAAGAAGAAGAAGAAGAAGAAGAAGAAGAAAAAAGAAAGAGGGAAAAGAAGAAGAAGAAGAAGAAGAAGAAAAAAGAAAGAGGGAAAAGAAGAAGAAGAAGAAGAAAAAAGAAAGAGGGAAAAGAAGAAGAAGAAAAAAGAAAGAGGGAAAAGAAGAAGAAGAAAAAAGAAAGAAGGAAAAGAAGAAAAAAGAAAGAAAGAGAAGGAGAAGAAAAAAACCTCACTGCAATCAATAGCTTTGTATATGAATGACAGCTACTGAAGAAAAAGTTTTTTCTGAAGATCCCACAATGGTCTGGAATAGGGCCCACATTAATGGCAGGTGAGCGAGAGCCAACATAACTGGTTACTTTATATAGTGTAACATTTCTCCTCATTATTGCTACCAGTATCCACACAGTATTCCTGGTTTATGGAGCAAATTAGTTATTTCCTGATGGGATGACAAACATTCTCTCTCCTAAGTTTGGTATCCAGTTGTAGAGTAATGAGCAGATTTTGAATAGACTTTGTAGGTAATCCTCTGGCCTGATTCAAAAGCAGTAAAGTGCAAGAAAGTCTCTAATCATTGGAGAGCACCAGGGGCGTAGGAACCGTGGGTGACCAGAGGGGGCAGTTATCTACCCATGATTTCTGTAGGGTGAGAAAAGACTGCTGTGCCCCTCCCATCAACTTCTACACAAAAGCGAATGAGGATGAAGCGATAAAAAAACTTTATCTGAACTCGCCAACTGTTGTCACTTCTGTTTACCAAAAATGAAATTATCTTTATGCTTGTTCTGTGTACATTTTCTTCTTGCAAATGCTTTTTTTTTTTCCTTCTCGTTTCTTAGAAGCCCCACTCATTTCGCCATCACAATTTGCAGTAAGTATAAGCAGTCACACCAGAACGGGAGGCTGCACTTTCCATTGACTGTTCTTGTAAGTTGTAAGACAATGGAACAGGGTGCACAAATGATTGCAGACAACCGATTCTTCTGCATTCTATCAGCATCTCTCCCTCCCAGTACCAAACAACATTTTCATCCACTCTGTCAATTTACATAATTAAAGATCTTCACCTAAGCAGAACCTAATAACAACCCCCCCCCCTGCACTGATTAACCTTTTGATTGATGATTGCCTGGAGGTGGTAGGGCTTATGTGACTGACAGGCTGGGACACAGGAGAAGACCTGAAGAGAAGCAAAGGTGGCCAATACACTGCCTGCATGTTCCATGTCACTGAATGCAGATAACCGACAGCCAGGAAGATTCTTCTGATAAGCCTCCAAACCTCCCCTCTTCCCTAAACACTGCACTCTCTGCACTGCAGTCACTGTCGGGGACATGGAACATGCAGTCAGTATAGTGGCCAATCCTCCCCTCACAGCAGCTCTCCTCCTACCCTGCTCCACAGATCCCAGCCTGTTAGTAGCAGCCATGCATGATTTGGTCATGGCACAGAAAAGAATTAAAGATTTTTTGGGGCGGTCGAAGTACTGAATCATCACCATCAAAGCGACCACGGGTCACTTCCATTAATGCAAGACACAAAAGCTTGGAGTCAGACTCTCACCCTGACAATTATCTCCATGTAGTGGAAACACCAGATGAAGGGGATATATAAATAGCAAATGTATACCAGGTATGAGCTCTGATGCAGCCCCAAAGCTGCCAGAAGTGTACAAAAAGAAGGTCACCACCTTCCTGAAGGAACACAATCAAAACAGAAAAATAGTATACCTCATAGCGCTGAGGGGATCACACAATAATAAAGTCCATCAAATGGATAGAAATACTGTAAAAAATATAGAAATATACATAGGGTAGTACTGTAACAGAGAGGTGATGCAAACATGGGGTTTATAGCATATTCATTAAAATATCCCTCCTCCAGGTGTATCTAATCAATGAAGTATACTCTACAGGATGAACCACGTGAGGGGGTCCCCATAGGGGTGTGCTTACAAGATTCCTCACGGGCACAGCGCATCTCAGAAAACTGTTGTTAGATTAGCACCTCGGTATCCCAGAATCGTATCACCGCTCATCCCCATAAAGGACATGATCACAAGCACATAAACATAAGGGCAAGATGGATTACCCGGGTTCCAAGTCCTCTCAAACATCAATGCAAAAGTCCCAATGTCCCAAACGGTAGCAGGAGAAGCCACTCGAACCATCCGACGCGTTTCAATTCCAGACGGGATCTTTATCAAGGTCAGATGACCACAAATAATTGACAGCTTATTTGTACACTGAAATTTAAAGTTGATATTTGTGTGCTACATGAAAAAAACAGTCAATATTTAACTTATGTGCAAAACAGAAAACTAATTTGCACCCCTTGCATTGTAACATGGTTTTGTCCAGGAGACTGAAATAAGAAACTTCTTAATTTAAGATCCTTAATGAATCAGGCCCACAATCTTTAAATTGCAATACTTATTTTCCCACAAGTGAAACTCTTGTTGAACCCAAATTAACAGGACAAGAGAAATAGGATACTGCGAGTATTCTACTTTATTTGGGACCGAATAAGAAGTATAAGGTGGATTTTATGGCCTAAGCTAACTTTAGATCACATGGGCATAACATTTTTATCATTCTATTTTGAGTGCCCCGGTCAGTTATGGGGCTTTTTCCCCCCCATATTGCTCTGTACATCGATGGGAAACCCCTTTCTGAGGTAATATTCACCAGCAATAGCTTCCCCATGTCCTTGCATAGGGAAACCTATTTAATAACCTTCATAGCGGTACATGTACCACCTCAATACTTGTTCTATTATCGCCACCTTAGAATGGCCACAACAGAAGAAAAAAAAAATCATTGAAAAAAAATAAATCTTTCTTCTAATAAAGCATTTTTTCAAGTTTAAAGATTTAAAAAGTTTTTAAAAGACTTTTAAATATGTTTTAACTACTTTTTAATTAGTGGAACTGAAATTCCCAAATCTGCGCATGTGCAAGTTGGCTCACACAGTCCCAGATAGTCAGGGACTGGTCGGAGCTGCAAGTTAACCCTTACCACTCCGGGCCAGTATTGCCAAGGTAGCCGAGCACTGCTCAGCCAGCTCTGCAAGATTTGTAGTTATTTATTTTTAAAAAACAATTGGAGCAACAGGAGAATTTTCATTGACAGAATTAGCTGCAATAGAAAATACTCATTGTTATAATTTTTTCTTTTTTTTAAGATATAAGACCCCTTAGATATGACCTTCTGTGTTGCGCAGTTTTGGGAGGGGATAGAGAGTCTGTATGTGTGTTTGTTTGTTTTTTTTAATTTTTATTTTTGAATGGTCAAGTAACAAACAAAACCGATATGCAATGTCAGCAAGAGAACAAACAAAAAAAACACATAACATAAAACATGATATAAAATCAGTAGAATGTCGTAAAGAATCAGTGTGTTTGTTTTTTAATAAAACTTTGTAGCTTGTTTTTCTCTTAAACAGTATGAAAAACAGATTTGAACATTCAAATAATTCAGACTGGACTGACATATGGGAAGTCGCATATTTCACACACACAAGAGCCAATCTTTGCATAAGCTTCAAAACAAATGTCTGCTATTCACAGGACAGTGGTAACAGATTAACGCACTAAATTAATGGCAACAAATGCAACAGAGCAGCATGTGATATAGTATCAGTATAATCAGCAATGCAATGAGTGTGCTACTGGTACATGCATCTGGTCAGCCTTAGAGCACTGGGTTGATAACTCTTTACAAATGTTTTGCACCTGCCCAGCAAGATGGCATCTCTCACAGACGGATAATTTACAAACAGCTACTCTATAGATCATCATTGTGTTTGCGCTGTCATCAATAACTGGACCGTCCCAATGAGTGAATAATGATTTATATACTTGCCTCGAGCAGGTGACAATGCGCCTCTCCCCATCCCATCTTGGGGTGGTAGCCACTAGAATTGCCGTCTTGTCATGAGGCTCCCCACTTTCACAGCTCTAAGAGAGCCGAGACCCAGCTCAGCTTCTACAAATACGCTTCTGTACTATTTCGTGTAGCCAACTGTCTTTCAGCTATCTCCACATGGATGTTCCAACGCTACCTAAAGTTCAACATATCCAAAACAGAGCTTATCATTTTCCCTCCTGCCAGAATCCCCACCTGCTCTCAAATCTTCCTCACTGTTAATAACACCACAATTTCCTCAGTCTCCCAAGTCCGCTGCCTTGGTGTCACACTTGATTCTGTCCTTTCCTTTATTCCTCACATCCAGACTCTCTCCCAGGCCTGTCAATTCTACCGTAAAAACACTGACAGAATACACCCTTTTCTTACTCAAAGTGCTACCAAAACTCTTATCCATTCCCTCATCATCTCCTGTCTGGACTACTGCAACCTCCTGCTATCTGGCATTCCCGACGCCTATAAATCCACACTTTAATCCCTCCTAAATGCTGCTGCAGGAATGATGTTCCTCTCTCACCGTTCTACATCTGCTGCACCACTTTGCAAATCCCTACACTGGCTCTGAGTCCTCAGGAATCCAATTCAAATTATTCACCCTAACCAACAAAGCCTTCAACACCACCACCCTTCATACATCTCAAATCTCATATCAAAATACTCTCCCTCCTGTTCTCTTAGATCTACCTCTGACCTGCACCTTGTCTCGTCTCTGGCAACCACCTCTCACTCCCGTCTACAAGACTTCTCCCGTGCTGCTTCCCACTTATGCAATTCCCTACCACACCTAAATCAGGCTTTCCTACAGTCTTCTAATCTTTAGATGTTCATTCCCCATCTCTTTTTTTAAAGCTTACCTTAGCCCTAATGATACTATTCACACTAATACACCCTCACAGTCCCAATCTCCACTCTAAGCCACACTCACTACTTTTGTTTTAGCTGCGCCCTCTTCCTCTTAGAATGTAAGCTCTTTAATGAGCAGAGTCCTCTACCACTTGTTTTCATGTCTGCATTTATTTTGTCTGCCTTGTATGTCCTTGTTTTATGCATGTCCTATGTTCTCTACTGTATGGCACTGCAGAGCCTGTGGCACCTTACAAATCTACAATAATAAAATTAATAATACTACCACACTACAATGCATTATTCTATATGCTGCTGAAATGACACCCACGTTCTGAATTTAAAAGCTAAAGATTCAAGGAAGGGTTGGGCAGCAAAAGATAGTGGTCCTTATCTGACGTAAATGTAAATCCCCTTGGTTTTGCAGGGATACACCTGAATGTTCCGCACAATGCATTTCAAAGTGTACTCCTTCTCTGCATTTGGGAGACACCTTTGCACACTAAAAGCGCACTTATGTGTGCAGAGGTGGAATCTCAAAAGCAGCACTGTGTGTAAATCTCACATTAAAAGTCCATCCTCGATCCCCTCCATTGACATCCTCTGCTCTCCTGAGCATATGTGGTAGCCTACACATGCACACTGAAGACCAGAGAGGGACCGCTGAGAGGGGTGCACTTAGGACACCCTTTACCTTTAGGCTCTAAAGCCATCACACCACACTCCCTACGAGAGTTCTAGTTACGCCTCTGCTCAGAGTCCCCTCCTTCCCTCTACCTCTTGCTCACAATGCAAAATATGCAGTCCCTTCCCCCCTTGCACCTGATAATTATGCAAACTACAAAACCACCCCGCCCCCAAAACACACCTTTTCAACTCATGTGCAAGGTGCTAAATGCATCTTCCTTCCCTCACTAAGCAGAACACAGTACCCAGATCTCCCAGCACAGTCCTGATTTTTCCTTAAGGGAATCTTTCATTTAAAACACTAATTTCTATAGAATTAGGATAACTGTCTGCACTGAATTCTGAAGACTAAAAGGGAATACATACACAACAATTTTACTCTTTGGCACCCAAGTAGTAGTAATGGGTGGTATTCATGATTAGAGAAAACTACAAGCAACACGAGTACTAGCTTTCAGTTTCAGAATTTTAGGACCCTTCTATTTTAGATGGATACATAAAATAATGCTTCATAATAGTGAGCACAGTGTAAGACCGGGGTTATAAATATTGCTGACATGTGTCCTCTTCAGCTTTCCTGTCACTTTCCATCATGCAACCTTCCCTCACTCTCTTCCTTTATTCTCTCACTCCCCCCTTCCATCCTCCTACCCACACCCCTTCCTTTTCTGTGGTTCTGGGTGTCGCCGCTCCTCTTTGATCTCCACTTTTTTTGGCATCCTCCTTTTTCTTTCCAAACCACAAGCAGTGTCCATGAAGTCTGCGGAGGGGGAGGAAAGGGTACATAGAGGCCCATATCGCTAGTAGAGGCAACACAACTGATAATAAAAATAAGTAGATATCTTTGCAAGTAATATTTTGTTGGAACAACTGTGATTGCTGCCACTGGAAATGAAACAGTCCCAGCATCCTGGCAGTGAATGCTCTGATTTATAGTTCCACAATAGCTGAAGAACCTTATGCTGCATGTGTCTGGGTAAGGACATAAGCCACATATGATTAAAATAAAGTTATATAAAGGGCAAAAAATACAGATGACTTAAGACCCAATTGTAAAGTACTGTGGAGTATGCTATAAATTAACATTTACAAAATGAAATAAAGGTGCCAATGTACCAACTTATCTGGTCACCCAATACGAGCTTCTAGACCTACAGTATGTCCATTTTGGTCGCAAACTTATGTTATTCCATGGGGTCAAAATAGTGTAACTGCATTTTCACAATCCCAACTGACAGCTGAATGTTTCCAAACAGATACTGATCGGAACGGTCAGTCTTATCATACCCATAAACATTGCTATTTGTGGTGGGAACATAAGACAGCCTAATTGGCCACCAAGATCAAAATATGTCCGGGAACCTTCAGTTTTAACTCCTTAAAACTTTGACTCTATTTCAAAGTTACCTTTAGAGCTGTAACCCTCACATGTGAAAATCAGTAGAACTACAGAGACCTTCCCATGAAACCCCAGCCTCACTACCAGTATGAACCTACCTGTCGGCATCCAGCATCCATTGTGCTGCCTTAGATCATTGACACTTGTATGAACCCGCTTTGATTTGCAGTGTCTGTATTAACCCACTCATACTGTAAGCACCTGTACCTCCCTTCCATCATTAGTATCCAGTGATGCCTCGCAAAGTAGGGTTTAAGACCTTAACATATTGTCTAATGATAATTTTATTTAAGAAATTCTAACAATAAGCTTCTCCGTTTTAAATCATGAAATATCAGAAAAATATAGAAAACTGTCACTGGGATATTGTTAAACATATTCTATTTTATCCTACTGACAAACAGAGACATGACAAGTACCTTAACTGACTGTCTGTAGCCCTGGTGAGAGAAAGCAGATGACAGTCCATTCTGCTCTAGAGCTGGGATTGTATTGTATTAACATATGATCTAGTCAGCGTGACCCAGGACTCATTCACTGCACATACGGAATCCTCGCTGTTCCCTCATGACATCTTCACGTTCCATCACTGCCACTTCATGTCACCAGCTCAGCAGTGCAGTCACACACAATCCTTACTGCTCCTTAACTGCACACACGTGGCATCCTCAGTACTAATTCAAAGCACCCACATGGCATTATTAAATCTCATCCACCGCCACCACACCTCATCCTTACTCTTCTCAGTTCTGCTCCCACAGTCCCTCAATACAGAATTCATAATATCTATACTATTATGTGTCATACAATAAAGGCTAGAAAAGCGAGACAGATATCAACACTGTAATTATGTAGATTTGGAGGTTATAGATAGAATTTCCTTCTTTTCAAGTTATTTTCTGAAGGGTTAAGGGAGAATAGAGTAAAACACAACAAAGATTCTTGTTGGTAAAATAAAAATCAAATCAAACAAGTAGCATTCTGAAAAATACAACGCAAACCCAACACATTGACATGCATTTTATTTGACATGGGGTGGAAAAGGTCACACGCTGAGTTAAAAGTACAATATAATACGGTGAATGCAAAGGTATAAATTGTGCCATAGAAATCACAGTCGTATGTTGTATGCCATTTACATTCAATTTCCAATCATGCAAAACACATGAAAACTCAAATTGAAAGCACAGAAGGTCTGAATGAGCCCAAATGAAGCCTGGCATCTTTCCTGATCCTGCACGTTGTTTCACTGAACACACTACATTTTACTGCACCTACTGACATGTATGCTTCTTCCCTGCATTAACACAGTATTCAGGGATAATTAGCTTGGGAAACACCTCAGCACTTTCACCTGCACATCCTAATAAGTATTCAGCCATAATCACCAGATCATGCAGTTCTGTACAGACTGTCAAACACACATACAGTACAAAGCCCCCAACACTTCCCTGACCCTTTAATTCCTGCAGCCTGAATGGTGCATCTTCCTCACTACTTCAGTGTGTCTCCCTCTTGTATATTAATTCACTTTTCAAGTATAAAACTAATAACCTGTGAGATCCTATATAAAACATTGCATAAAGCAAAAGCCAAAATGGACACCCATAAAATGTTTTATTTTAAATGTGAATAAAAACTTACCTTTTAAATGGCAAATCACAGTACTCCAATGTGTTCTTTGAGGGTTTCAAAGGAATTTCTGATTTAGCAGATTTTGTTCTATGCTCAGAATCACTTTAAGTGGTACTTGGTATGGTGGCATTAGCAGAGATGGGCAGGTGCTGACTGATGCCCAGTGCAGAGATACAGATAAACAGGATAATATCCTTTCAGCAGAAGTGACCCCACAGCCTCTCCAGTTACAAGGACCGTAGGTGAGGACTGGTGAACACAACTCAGACGGGAGAGCAGAGTGTGAGGCTCACACAGAGCACATTCAAGATTTGCAAACTGGAAGGGAGGAGGGGGCTTTAAATTAACCCTTTCAAATAAGCCCGGGCCTCCCCCTCCCACAAACTAGCCTGCCATGTCCTCATTCAAGGGCCGTTATAGTCATTAATGTGAAGTCACTTAGGGGTCTTTTGTGGGTAAATGGGAAGTAATTTGAGAGGCGCTGAAAGTTTCAGAAGACTGAAGTCCTGGAGATTAGATCAGTGCGTCCCACATCCATCCCAGAGATTTAGGACTGAGAAGGGGAGGGCTCCGGAGGGAGGGTCCATGGGAGCAGAGAGAGGAGATATCACTAATAATACAGAGGAGGGGAGAGGGGCTGAGAGAGGCATCACTAAGGGATGGGCACTGCAAATCACACTACAGACTCAAATGTACCTCTTTAGACAAATCCTCATTAGATTGTAAACTCAATTATAGACGTGTGTTGTTACTTGTAAACACCAATATATGATCCTCTCTATTTATTCCACAATGGCCTTTCCGTCCCCAATGCACCTGGCGTTTATTCACCTGTGAATTTCCACAAGCTAAACAGTTAAAAGTAACAATTGCAAAAATATACGTCGAACTTTTAGAAGCTTGTTAAATGGGAACAATGAATGGGTGAGTATGTCCTCATATGTAGTCAGCGGGAAAATACATTTTACATGACATTTCACTTTAAGTTGTTTTAAGATAAAACATCTTTTATCCTATTCACACCAGATTTCCAGCCTTTAGGACAAGTGAAGGAAATACAGTGACAACAGCAGCAAGCACTCAGCTGTATCATTGATTTTCTGCAGCCAGAAAAACTGTATATATGATATACCCAGGACAAGAGGTAACTATCAATATATTTCTTCCTGACAAAAGATTTTTAGAAATAAAAATAAAAAAATGTCAATACGAAGCGTGAACTGTATTAAGTTGTTTCAAGGTATAGCAAGTTTACACTAGACTTATGACTGTTACAAGACACACATTGAATTAATGTTTAAGTAGTATGTATTGGTCCTTTATTTTAACACCTCTTTTTACGCATAATGCAATGTACACACGTGTGTTTACACTTTTACTACACAAACAGGTTTAGTTACCTGTGGCAGTTTTGACCAAGCATTTGGTTTTTCCAAAAATTAGTGTAATTAGAGTACCAGATTGAATTGCCAGTAATTATTTCCTACAATTAGGAATTACTATTGTCTACTGAGTACCATTGTGTAGATAAACACTTGCCTCAAGCACATAAACCAGAAGTGTACACAAAGAGATGTAACAGTCACTGCTGAACACAAGTTCAGTGATGTTTTGTTTGCTGAATAGTGTACTAATTATACATGTAGTGAGCTGGAAACTAATGTAGAGTTCTATAAGGTTAAATAACATATTTCCCAGTATTACATATTACACCATTATACAGTTCCTGCTATACCAGGGCATTGAAAACCAATGACTGTCAAAAGAGTAGACAACACCATGTGATTTGCCTTCACTTTTAAAAAGAGTATAAGTATTCCCTGCGACAGGCTTTAAGAACCAATGTTAAATGCTTAAAATTTACGGCCTGCTATGAGACTTTACAACAATAACATTGCTTATGCATATTACATACTTGCCAACTTTCAATGTTGGCCTCCAGGAGCGCAACACAATGACACGAACGCGTGATTTTCCCACGGGGTGGAGCCAAAATGATGCGATTCCCAGAGAATCACATCATGGAGTCTCCAAATCCTGCCCACTTGACTAGGAAGTTGGCAGATGCAGCAGAATGCCCCACTCTCCCGGGAGACCTATCCGGAATTCAGGAGTCTCCCGGATACTCCAGGAGAGTGAGCAAGCATGGCGTATTAAAGGCACACTTACCCCTTCTATAAAGCTTTACCATATGATTCAACTGTTGAAGTCACAAAAAAGTAGATTTATACATAAAGACTTTCGGTATAGTCTGTGATAGTAACTCACCCAACTGTGTAACAGCCCATTGGAAGCACTACCATTGTTACTTTTAACAGCTTTCTGTGCAAGACAATCACAGTGTCCAAGATACATATTTAGGGAGTGGAGTACTGTAAAAACTTATGACCTCTCCAGTCACTTACATTTCTAAATAAGGCTTTGTAAATTGGTTCCACTTTACCTTTTGGTGGGTCTAACATAAAAACAGAGAATGCTGACTGGGGGTTGGAGGTTGATTATTGTGTATTATTGTTGTTGCATATCCTATTCAAAAAAGCAACAACTGTTGTATGTAGAAATCATTAGCAGTGTTTCCTTTTCCCTGATGAATAACTTCCATCTTCACATTTAGTTATTGACGTGCTTAGATTCCTGGGCATACAAAGTATTAGAGGAAAATTCAACACTTGACCACGACTGATCATATTCAGTGTCAGCAACAATCTTCAATAAGGTATTGTCTCAAGCAATTAGGGGTGTTTTCCTCAACCATAGTCTAAAATGGCACATGAACACTCCTCAACTAGAGGTACTCGATCAGTGTGATCACAGTCCAGAATCTCTGGATCAGACTTTAAGGGGTCTATTTGCTAAGCTGCGGGTTTGAAAAAGTGGAGATGTTGCCTATAGCAGCCAATTAGATTCTAGCTTTCATTTATTTAGTGCATTCTACAAAATGACAGCTAGAATCTGATTGGTTGCAATAGGAAACCAATCCAATTATTTGTTAACAATGCAAAACACAGTCCCTTCCCCCTTGCACCTGCTAATAAAGCAAATTAGTGCACCTCATCCTCCCCAAAACACACCTTTTCCCCTCATGTGCTAAATGGAGTGTTCCTTCCCTCACTAAGCAGAACGCAGTACCCAGATCTCCCAGCACAGTCCTGATTTTTCCTAAAGGGAATCTTTCATTTAAAACACTAATTTCTGTAGAATGAGGATAAATGTCTGCACTGAATTCTGAAGACTAAAAGGGAATACACAACAATTTTACTCTTTGGCACCCAAGTAGTAGTAATGGGTGGTATTCATGATTAGAGAAAACTACAAGTAACACGAGTGTACTAGCTTTTAGTTTCAGAATTTTAGGACTCTTCTATTTTAAATGGATACATAAAATAATGCTTCATAATAGTGAGCACAGTGTAAGACCGGGGTTATAAATATTGCCGACATGTGTCCTTTTCAGCTTTCCTGTCACTTTCCATCAAGCAACCTTCCCTCACTCTCTTCCTTTATTCGCTCTCACTCCCCTCTTCCATCCTCCTACCCACACCCCTTCCTTTTCTGTGGTTCTGGGTGTCGCCGCTCCTCTTTGATCTCCACTTTTTTTGGCATCCTCCTTTTTCTTTCCAAACCACAAGCAGTGTCCATGAAGTCTGCAGAGGGGGAGGAAAGGGTACATAGAGGCCCATATCGCTAGTAGAGGCAACACAACTGATAATAAAAATAAGTAGATATCTTTGCAAGTAATTTTGTTGGAGCAAATGTGATTGCTGCCACTGGAAATGAAACAGTCCCAGCATCCTGGCAGTGAATGCTCTGAATGGATAAAAAAAAAAAAAACACACATACACTTCCGTAATGGCATACTAGGGGGTATATTCAATTATTGAATATCCCCGTGCTCAAAAAATATTACTGTTATTACGGTAATATCTCGCTGGATTTCAGCTCGCAGCTCCCTGAGCTGCGAGCTGAAATCCAGCGAGTAAATTACCTTATTAACGGTTTTCCCGCGCAGGATTACCGTAATAACGGTAATATTTTTTGAGCGCGTGATTTTCGGCGATCCCGACGACAATTGAATATGCTCCTATATGTCCAATAAAATACATTTTTATTGTGCATCTAATAAGAACCAATATGTTAAAACAACTGATTCAAATTATTAGGCTGCTCAAAAAAAGTCCACCCTAAAAAAGGAAAGCAAGCAAACAGTGAATAAAGGTAAGCGCTGAAAACAGCACAGATGAATACAATAACATTAGTAAATTTATTGTTTTAACCTTAAAATATAAAATATTTATAAAATGATATTCAGTTTCCTAAATAGTGCTCACTAGAGATCATAAACTTTACCATTAGTTGGGACAACACATAAATAACCTCCTGTGGGATCAGATGTAACTGAAATTAAAGGCTGTATCAAATTGCAGTCAATAAGCTTCTGTTTAGCATCCGATGGTATATTTAATATTGTGGTCTCAATTCCGATATTAGTTCAGTCCAATTATATGTGCAAAAACTGTTTATGCTTCTCCAGTCCAGTGAACAGAAATCCCACAATAGACACCAGCCAAATAAATTCCAGCAAGGCGTTTTATAAGTGCGGTGTTAATGGCAAAGGCGACCACAAGGCAGACCAATAACGGTCACATGTAAAATAGTAAGGAGGGTGTGCGTCTGCTTTCACCGACTCTAAACAGCAAGAGCCAACTGCTTACCCCCCCAGGTGGATAGCAGCTGTTAGTGTGAGTTCTCCGGCGGTAATAGTCACGTCTCAATCCTGGGACGTTCAGTAACCAGCGTGTTTAGTGGCAAGTGCAAATCCTGGGCAAAGAATCCAATCAGTTTGAGGGTTCTTTCATCAGAACAAAGAAAAAATAAATACATGTTTGAAAAATGATGCAACTCAACTGATGTGACACCCATGGCTTTCAACAGGAGTATAACACATGATTAAAAACAGCACTGACGCGTTTCTTCGCCAATCAGCGATTTCGTCAACGGAATAAGACTCCCAAAGTGTCAGCTCCAGCAGTAGATTGGGAGCATGCATCTCCAGGAACTTTAAATAGTCTATGCTAATTGTTTAATTGAAACAGCTGTAGCCAGCACATTCATGATGTTTGTATAAATTAAACACACTTATATAAAACCTTTTTTGTTGCTCTGCATTGGTGTGAAAGTAACGTAATATAAAAAAGGGGAAGAAAAAAACAAAACAATAACTTGATCACAATAAGAAGATCTAAGAAAGAACAAGGGTTTTTGGGAGACACAGCTTCAATCCAAAACGATAAGTCCTTATATCATTGATGGGGTTATTTCAAATTCATATATATTTTTTTTTTTGAGATGCATGAAATATAAAAGAGGAAGAATCTCTATAATGGTCACTAAATCCATATAAATACAATTAAGATATAATAGATATAAAATAATGATAATAGATATAAACTATTATTATATGTAGCAAAAAAAAAACAACACCACTAAGCTATATTTCATTCCATCTGGGAATCAAACTTCAGACTCATATCAAGTCATATCGTCTTATCTTATTGTAAAATGTCCATTGAACTTAAAAATTAAGTCTTAAAAAATATATACAAAAGTATAGTAGCACATAAAACACAATTGCCAAAACCAATAAACTACATTTCACTCCATCTGGAAATAAACTCCAGACTCGCACATCAAGTGATATCAAAGCATCTTCTTTTTGGTTCTCAACTCCTTGAGCCACCTATAGGTTTAACAATCAGGTAAGCAGCAGAATGTCTATAGGACTTGCAGACATCGGCAAAAACACAAAACAAAAAAACAGTAAAATAATAAAAGGCAACCGGTGGATCTAGTACCCTTACATTACACTATTTAATTCTAGATTTTCATCTAAACGAGACTGGTTTAATGTGTTCAAAGAATTGATCCAGAAAACCTCTTGATGGCATAGTCTCATAAAACGATTGCCTCCATGATTTGTCAAGTTAACGTGTTCAATTACTACCAATTCTAGACACCTAGGGTTTACATGATGAACTTTGTGAAGTGATGTGGAACACTATGTGACTGTACTTTATTAACAATATTGCAGCGATGTTCAAGAAATCTAGTTTTAAAGGGGCCTGATTGTTCTTCCCACATATAGCAAATTAGAACTACACATGAGAATGTGTATCACATATCTCGTATTACAATTTATAAGTCCTTTTATATGGTGGTGTACCTCATTAAACATAAAATAATGTATCTTATTGCAAATATGTTGTCAGGTTAAACATCTGGAACTCCCACATCTATAGCAACCATCAGGTTTCAGCAGAAGCCAGCTAATTTCCATTCCTCATCTTCAAAGTTTCTAGGTTCCCTGGGTAAAGCTTCAGACTACTACCCCTGCACCCCCACCTCATCCCACTGCAATTGGGAGAGTTGGCAGATCTGTTTCCTCCCTTTTCTTGTAGCTTTGATGGGTTCCTGTTCGGAAATGGTATAGATACTATTCACCTCCTAGAAACAAGAACTAAAAAACACCTTAAGCCCCACAACCAGCTCAAACATTAAATCAATAGTATTTCACATTTAAACAATAGGTCTACTCTGCCTACTGACCCCCTAGCATTACTTTATTAGCTTCCTGATTATATCACTAAATACCCCCTAGCACCATCCCCACACTACAGCAATGCCGCCAGCACCACCCCCACACCACAGCAATGCCTTCAGCACCACCCCCTTCCTACAGCAATACCGCCAACACCGCCCCCTTCCTACAGCAATACCGCCAGCACCACCCCAACAATACAGCAATATAACTTGTATTTAGGGACAAGGTATAATGTAACGTAAAAACCTGTAGGGTGTGAAATGTAGGATGTGGAAATAAAAAAAGCCATGTACCGCTAGATATGTGAACTTAAATCACAAGCCAAAATACACTGACAAAATAAAGCAGCTTAATAAGAATTCATAACATATATATATTAATACACAGGGATACTATGATAAAACTATAGAACTAGGCAGAACAACACATCATAACATCAATGTTCTTCCTGATGGTGTAACTAAATGATTATGCTACTGTCATTAATTTTATATTATCCAGATATTGACTGACTTTATGGTGTATTGATTAATATTGTTGACACCTCATTGCTACATTATTGTGCCAGGATTCATAACAGGTACTCTCAGTGGGGTCTAAGTAATAGTTGGTATATGTAAATACTTGACTTTAGGGAATACCTGCATAATATCCTTGAGCCTCTGTCTGTGCTGGGGGCCTGGCTGGAATGCAGCATGACTTCTGTAGGTCCTGGAAGATGATCTACTGAAGATGCTGCAGTTGTGGAGCCTCTTTGGCAGCCAACCAGCACACAGAGCCTATCCAGTGACAGGAGCAGCATACGTTGTAGTAAGGGGGAAGCTGCGGGCGCAGAGATAAGGGGAAAACACAGAGCAGGAATTGGAGGGAAAATGAAAACAGATAAACTTTATGTACAAAAAATAAAACGCCTTCAGCTGCCCTACGACCAGCCGGCCCACAGATATATAAAACTGGCTCCTCGCTGCTGGATCCCTGCATTACTCAATTACAGTTGTACCCCAGATGATTGATATGACTAGTGGCATATTATGGCAGTTTAATTATGCCCACAGCCATCGCTAGCTTTAAGTAAAATAATAATGTCTCATTCAGCGACATTATTATTTGTACCAGCCTCCATGACACCCCCCCCCAGATCTTGGCCCCCTATGCTTCTGCCTAAAGCTACCTAGTGGAAGCCTCAGCCCTCCTCTTCTTACAATAGTAGATTCAGGTGGTAAACTGGGAGCTAAAACATTTTTTATATTCAAACCTTTCTTAAAGACCACATTAGGTTTTGGTGGAAGATTAGTTTTTAAAGTGTGATCCTGTAATGTCCTATAATATCCTATAATTGTTGCTGATTATCCGCTTTATCTGCTTAGATTTTGTATTAAACCTTGAAACAAACGCTTCTCCAAAAGACTTACACACCTTGTTTTCCTGTATTCCCAGGGCTATTCAAAATGTCTTGCGATATATCTGTCATACCAGTCTTATGTCATCCTGGCAGTGAATGCTATGATTTCTTGTTCCACAATAGCTGGAGAGCCTTATGTTGCATGTGTCTGGTTAAGAGCAAAAGCCACATCTGGTTAAAATAAAGCTATACAATGTACCAGCTTATCTGGTCACCCAATACGAGCTCCCAGACCTACAGTATGTCAATTTTGGCCACAAACAAATGTTATTCCATCATCATTACCATTTATTTATATAGCGCCACTGATTCCGCAGCGCTGTACAGAGAACTCACTCACATCAGTCCCTGCCCCATTGGAGCTTACAGGCAAAATTCCCTAATATACACACACACACAGACACAGACCTACAGTATGTCCATTTTGGCCACAAACGTATGTTATTCCATCATCATTACCATTTATTTATATAGCGCCACTGATTCCGCAGCGCTGTACAGAGAACTCACTCACATCAGTCCCTGCCCCATTGGAGCTTACAGGCAAAATTCCCTAATACACACACACACACACACACAGAGACTAGGAACAATTTTAATAGCAACCAATTAACCTACTAGTATGTTTTTGGAGTGTGCTTGGGGTCATAATAGTGTAACAGCATTTTCACAATCCCATCAGATACTGATCGGAACTGTCAGTCTTTTCATACCCATAAACATTGCTCTTTGTGGTCGGTACATAAGACAGCCTAATTGGCCACCAAGATCAAAATATGCCCGGGCACCTTCAGTTTTAACTCCATAAAACTTTGACTCTATTTCAAAGTTACCTTTAGAACTGTAACCTTCACATGTGTAAATCAGTAGAACAACTACAGAGACCTTCCCATGCAACCCCAGCCTCAATACCAGTATGAACCTACCTGTCGGCATCCAGCATCCATTGTGCTGCTTTGGATCATTGACGCTTGTATGAACCCGCTTTGATTTGCAGTGTCTGTACTAACCCACTCATACTGTAAGCACCTGTGCCTCCCTTCCCTCGTTAGTATCTATTGATGCCTCACAGATTAGTGGTAGCGCAAAGTAGGGTTAAAGACCTTAACATATTTTCTAATGAATTTTATTTAAGAAATCCTAATAAGCTTCTTCGTTTATTCATGAAATATCAGAAAAATGTCACAAGGGTATTGTTAAACATATTCTATTTATCCTACTGACAAACAGAGACATGACAAGTATCTTAACTGACTGTCTGTAACCCTGGTGAGAGAAAGCAGATGACAGTCCATTCTGCTCTAGAGCTGGGATTGTATTGTATTAACATATGATCTAGTTAGCGTGACCCAGGACCCATTCACTGCACATACGGAATCCTCGCTGTTCCCTCATGACATCTTGACGTTCCATCACTGCCACTTCATGTCACCAGCTCAGCAGTGCAGTCACACACAATCCTTACTGCTCCTTAACTGCACACACGTGGCATCCTCAGTACTACTTCAAAGCACCCACATGGCATTATTAAATCTCATCCACCGCCACCACACCTCATCCTTACTCTTCTCAGTTCTGCTCCCACAGTCCCTCAATACAGAATTCATAATATCCATACTATTATGTGTCATACAATAAAGGCTAGAAAATAAATGATATCTATCTTGCATTTCTAGCAACGCTGTAATTATGCAGATTTGGGGGTTATAAATAGAATTTCCTTCTTTTCAAGTTATTTTCTGAAGGGTTAAGGGAGAATAGTGTAAATCACAACAAAGATTCTGGTTGGTAAAAGAAAAATAAAAGCAAACAAGTAACATTCTGAAAAATACAACACAAACCCAACATTAGTAAAAACACCAGTGGGTATGGTAAAAGTAGAAACAGCGGTTTCTACTAGTGTCAGACCTGTTGATCTACATGTATTACAAATGCAATCTAAAAGCTTACAAATCAGTCATAATAATCATATGTTAAAATGTGAGAACTTAGATTGCTTTTGGTATATTGACATGCATTTTATTTGACATGGGATGGAAAAGGTTACAAGCTGCGTTAAAAGTACAATAAAATACTGTGAAAACAAAGGTATAAATTGTGCCATAGAAATCATTCAGTCGTATGTTTTATGTCATTTACATTCAATTTCCATGCATGCAAAACACATGAAAAATCAAATTAAAAGCACAAAGGTCTGAATGAAGCCTGGCATCTTTCCTATTCCTGCACATTGTTTCACTGAACACACTACATTTTACTGCACCTACTGAAATGTATTTAATCTTTGCTGCATTAACACAGTATTCAGTGATCTTAAGCTTGAAAAACACCTCATCACTTTCACCTGCACATCCTAATGAGTATTCAGCCATAATCACCAGATCATGCAGTTCTGTACGGACTGTCAAACACACAAACAGTACAAAGCCCCCAACACTTCCCAGACCCTTTAATTCCTGAATGGTGCATCTTCCTCACTACTTCAGTGTCTCCATCTTGTATATTAATTCACTTTTCAAGTATAAAACCACTAAGCTGTGAGATCCTATATAAAACGTTGCATACAAGGGCCAAAATGGACACCCATAAAATATGTTTTATTTTTAATGTTAATAAAAAAAAAACTTACCTTATAAATTGCAAATCACAGTACTCCAATGTGTTATTTGATGGCTTCAATGGAATTTCTGATGTAGCAGGTTTTTTTTCTAGGTTCAGAATAACTTTAAGTGGTACTTAGTATAGTGCACTCACTGGCATTAGCAGAGATGGGCAGGTGCTGACTGATGCCCAGTGCAGAGATGCAGATAAACAGGATAATATCCTCTCAGCAGAAGTGGCTTTCCAGAGAATTAGGACGCTGGTCAAAATGGGAAGACTCAATCCTAAAATGGGTACAAGTAGGGAGTAAACCCCTACTGAAAGCCAGTGTTCTATAAGGCTGGGTGATAAATGAATCCACCTTTGGAGGCTAGTAGTGGGTGGGAGATGACCTGAACACCACACCCTCTCCAGTTACAAGGACCGTAGGTGAGGACTGGTGAACACAACTCAGACGGGAGAGCAGAGTGTGAGGCTCACACAGAGCACATTCAAGATTTGCAAACTGGAAGGGAGGAGGGGGCTTTAAATTAACCCTTTCAAATAGCCCGGGCCTCCCCCTCCCACAAACTAGCCTGCCATGTCCTCATTCAAGAGCCGTTATAGTCATTAATGTGAAGTCACTTAGGGGTCTTTTGTGGGTAAATGGGAAGTAATTTGAGAGGCGCTGAAAGTTTCAGAAGACTGAAGTCCTGGAGATTAGATCAGTGCGTCCCACATCCATCCCAGAGATTTAGGACTGAGAAGGGGAGGGCTCCGGAGGGAGGGTCCATGGAAGCAGAGAGAGGAGATATCACTAATAATACAGAGGAGGGGAGAGGGGCATCACTAAGGGATGGGCACACAAGGCTGAAGTTAGCTTTATATTTGGCCAGCTTCTTATTCAGAAAACCTTATTTTAAAAGGATTAATTCAAGTTGGATCACTGATTTCACATCAGATTAATACTAAAGTGTGTCCCTTATACAAACTGCAATAGTATTTAGCCTGACCCAACAAGGTTTTGGGCATGAAATCAGGGGGCAAAGTCACCATATTTTATCATTTTGAATAAGTAGCTGTAGTTTTGCAAGAGTTAGATGCAGTTGGGCCCCCAATTTAATAGTGGGAATCAATACAGGGTGGTCAATTACATATAAAACACCTGTCTGTTGCTTGGCCCATCACTGGGGCATGAAATCAGGTGGCAGAGTTAGCACAGATAGCTTTTTGATCATTTTGAATAAATAGCGGTAGTTTTGCAAGGGTTGATTTTTTTTAATGAAAAATTGTAACAAAAATAAATCCCATATCATTTTGGCCAAAAGAAAATAGACTAAATACATCATCAAGGGGTAAAATGGACCAATAGGAACGAAACTTCACATTATCATAAAACCCAATTCTCCTACAATCCCTCCACAAACATGACATCATCTAACACAGTACTCTGCATTACAACAACTTCGTCACCAATCTATAATATTCACACACCCTTTACAGTCAGGAAATGAAAACAAACTTTAAATTTGTGTAAACCTTACTAAAAAAAGGGATTTCCTGAAAATCTAATAGTGAAAGAACAGGATAGATAGCGAAGAATCGACAGATTGCCAGACGTTAGCTACCACCTAAGGATGTCTCATATCACTTTGTCCAAAAGAGAATAGACTAGATACATCATCAAGGGGTAAAATGGACCAATAGGAAAGAAACTTCACATTATCATAAAACCCAATTCTCTTACAATCCCTCCACAAAAACTACTGCATCACTTCACAAGTGAGAATAAATATATACATCAAAGAAATATGACACCCCCTTTACTATGGCGTCCTTGAATGCAAGGACACCATAGTAAATCCTTTGTGGTGGCAGAAAAAGTATATTAATTGGTTAGTGACTAAGGTGACGCCAGTTACGGCCAGCTGTTCAGATTGCTGTATCTGAGACAGGCTAGGCGTTTGCGACAGGCCGGATGGTTCCTTCGAGCTGGGCAACTCTGGCGGAGGCAGGGGCGGGCTGGGCAGGGGGGCATCAGTCTTACCACTGTTTGGGCCGGCTGGCCGGCCCACCCGTGGATGCAAGCGGTGCATATTTCCAGCGGCGCACAGGTGACCGCATCACATGACACGCGATGCGGCCGCCTGTGCGCCCCCCGGGCTGGAATGTGCCAGCCAGCACCTGGGCGGAGGTTGAGACATCCCTAGGTGGTAGCTAACGTCTGGCAATCTGTCGATTCTTCGCTATCTATCCTGTTCTTTAACCATTAGATTTTGAGGAAATCTCTTTTTTTAGTAAGGTTTACACAAATTTAAAGTTTGTTTTCATTTCCTGACTGTAAAGGGTGTGTGAATGATATTATAGATTGGTGACAGAGTTGTTGTAATGCAGAGTACTGTGTTAGATGATGTCATGTTTCTTAGTTTTGTGGAGGGATTGTAGGAGAATTGGGTTTTATGATAATGGGAAGTTTCATACCTATTGGTCCATTTTACCCCTTGATGTTGTATATAGTCTATTTTATTTTGGACAAAGTGATATGGGATTTATTTTTGTTGCAATTATTAATTAAAAAAAATCAACCACTGCAAAACTACCGCTACCTATTCAAAATGATCGAAATGCTATCTGTGCCCACTTTTCCACATGATTTCATGCCCAAAACAGTGTTGGGCCAGGCAAAAGACAGGTGTTTTATATGTAACTGACCACCCTATGTTAATTTCCACTCTGAAATTAGTGGCCCAACGGCATTTAACCCTTGCAAAACTACAGCTACTTATTCAATATGCTCAAAATTCTATCTGTGCCCATTTTGCCACCTGATTTCATGCCCAAAATAGTGTTGGGCCAGGCAAAAGACAAGTGTTTTATATGTAACTGACGACCTTGTGTTGATTCCCACTGTCAAATTGGTGGCCCTATGGCATTTAACCCTTGCAAAACTACAGCTACTTATTCAAAATGATAAAATATGGTGACTTTGCCCCCTGATTTCATGCCCAAAACCTTGTTGGGTCAGTCTAAATACTATTGCAGTTTGTATAAGGGACACACTTTAGTGTTAATCTGATGTGAAATCAGTGATCCAACTTGATTTAATCCTTTAAAAATAAGCTTTTCTGAATAAGAAGCTGTAGCGTGAATAAGAAGTTGGTTAAATAAGAAGGTAACTCCAGCCTCGCATGGGCACGGCATATCATCATCATCATCATCTATTTATATAGCGCCACTAATTCCGCAGCGCAGTACAGAGAACTCACTCACATCAGTCCCTGCCCCATTCATCAACTAGAAACACAAATGTACCTCTTCAGACCAATCCTCATTAAATTGTAAACTCAATTATACACGTGTGTTGTTACTTGTAAACACCAATAAATGATCCTGTCAATATTTATTCCACAATGACCTACCCATCCCCAATGCACCTGGCATTTACTCACCTGAGAATTTCTAAATGGAGTTCGCTAAAGTAAAAAGTTAGAGGTAACAATTGCAAAACTATAGAACTTTCAGTTTTATTAAAGGGGAACACCATGCAAAATGGATCCCCCCCAAATTCCCCTAACTATAACACACAGAAGGAGGGCTGAACCCCGGGGCCTCCATGATGAATGGCTTTGTTCAGATTTCTACCATTGCACATAAACCGGTCCTGTATAAGAATCTGTTGTAGTCACAAGAAGGAGTGAGTATGTCCCCATATGTGGTTGGGGGAAAAATACATTTATTACATTTTTAAGATAAAACATCTTTTTCCTATTCACACCAGATTTCCAGCCTTTAGGACAAGTGAAGGAAATACAGTGACAACAACAGCAAGCACTCAGCTATATAATGTCATTTTTGTAGCCAGAAAAACTATATATGACATATCTAGGTCAAGAGGTGACTATCGATGTATACCAATGTCCTGACAAAAGATTTTTATAAATAAAATAAATATGTCAATACGAACATGAACTGTCTCATGTTGATTCAAGGTATAGCAACTTTACAATAGACTTTATGACTGGTACAAGACACACATTAAATTAATGTTTAAGTAGTATGTATTGGTCCTTTATTTTAACGCCTCTTTCTACGCATAATGTGTCTACACTTGCTACACAGTTACCTGTGGCAGTATTGACAAAGCATTTATTTTTTCCAAAAATAAGTGTACTTAGAGTACCAGATTGAATTGCCAGTAATTATTTCCTACAATTAGGAAATACTATTCTCTACTGAGTTCAATTGTATAGATGAACACGTGCCTCAAGCACGGAAACCAAAAGTGTATACAAAGAGATTTACATGATATTATGACAGACCAACTGTAAATGACCAATACACATTATCCATGGTGGGAGGAACTAAGGATGATTGATTGACTGTATAGGTGTAAGGCTGGGTACACACTATACAAAACCTCTCCCATTCGATATCCTTAACGATTTTACCTACGATTAAAAAATAAAAAAAAAGTCCCGATCAGCATGTCGATTCATGTAAACACTATAGACATTTTACAAGATTTACCTTCAGATCTGTGCTCTTCTTCTGTCATAACCATTGGGCTGAAAAGATTGTGGCTCTACACACTCCATAGAGATGTATGGACACTGCTGGTCAGGGCCACCTTAACTACATTATGGGCCCCCGGGCAATGCAGTGCACCGGGGCCCCTATATATATATATATATATATATATATATATATATATATATATATTAGTGTGTGTGTGTGTAAAATAAATATATATGTAAAAAAAAGTGATTATATACATATAATCACTTTTTGTTTACATATATATATATATATATATATATATATAGGGGTCCACTTAACTTACCTTAAGTCCGATCCCCTCTTCTGCGCTCCTCCGTGCTGTGCTTGACATCACGCCCAACATTCTGTATCCTAATATATGGCGCCCAACAAGGTGGCGCCATATATTAGGATATAGAGTTAAACCAAAGTGTTATACTCTGCAGTATCATATAGGCTATTCTAAAGCCATCATCAATCTGGGAAGAATTGCTCAATCTATCCATAAATGTAGTAGTATTGGGGAGTTGTTGACAAATACATGTAATTATACCAAAACACTTACATAGTAAGTCACGTGTGAAGTACTTAGGGCTACCCCTAGGAGTGATATAATGAGATTGAATTTGAGAGGAGATACATTGTGGTATGAATGGATACATAGTGTCTAATTGTTTATAGTGACCTATATATCAAGAAAGGTCAAGCTTATTATGAGGAGAGACTATCATACCAATGCATGCAGAATGTAATACCTATATTTGATAAATGAGAAACTTGTACAGCTCATATTAATCCACTGCTATTAGAACATAGTTAGACAGCACAGTAGTATTTTTACTACTTCTTAACAGTTTTTCTACCGTGTTCATTTGGTAATCATATTCATTAACTATTTTGCTAACAGACTATCTGTTTACCTTAATAAAGATATCATTCTTAACAGCAATTTATCAGATATATTGAATAAAAAGAGTGCCCTATATACACATTCTCCCTTTTCCCCTTTTCCCCCCTTCTTTTTCCCTTCGAAGTTTATCACGCCCAACATTCACTGCGAGCACAGCACGGAAGAGGGGACCAGGGAGGGAGCCGGATCGCTGCTGACATGACTGCAAGGTAAGTATTTTCTTTTTTTTTTTTTTCAGGATTTTTTTCCGCACTGCCTCGGACGGGCCCCCATGCCCGCAGGGCCCCCAGGCACCTGCCAATTGTGCCCAATGGAAGAGACGGCCCTGCTGCTGGTCATGAGTGCATACACACTGCAGAATTGGAATTACATCGTTCCATCGTAGAACTACATTTTCAAGCTAGTTTAAAAATCAAATGAAACAATACGATGAGCTTTGAAACGATAATCTTTCATCGTTGCAGCATACATACTAATGCTATTTTGGCAGTGTCGGACTGGGGCATGAAGGGCCCACCGGGGGACTGTAAAGCTAGGGGCCCGCCAGAGGAAGTGTGGCCAACCATCATAGATGCGAGACCAGACACTAGAGGGAGAGGGGTCAGCCCATGAAGGATAGCTAGCACCATAGTGTCACTACTATTAAATAATTCATATTCACAATTAATAAATAGACCACATGCTCTTCCAACTCAACCCCACATTTAATTAATAGCACCCAAACCACCCCATCTTAAATTAATAGTCCCCACTATAAAATTAAATTGCCCCACCATCACCCCAAAAACAAAATAGCACCCATTAGTTAGCCACCACCTACCTCACACACACACATTACATTGCCACAAGCCCCCTGTGCCATCACTCACACATTACTGTTCCCCTTCATCACCATGCTGTGCCTCCTTATGATCATACTGTGCCCTCCATGCTGCCTTTGCCCCCCCCTTTTCCTGGTCCCCTTTATCACACTGTGTCATGCTGCTTTTGCTCCCCCTTCTCCTAGCCCCCCTTCATCACCCTGTGCCATGCTGCTTTGGCCCCCCTTCATCTCTCATGCTATTACTTACTGCCCCCCCATCATCTCTCATGTCCTTATTGCCCCTCATCATCTTTCATGCCCTTATTGCCCCTCTCTCATGCCTTTATTGCCCCTCATCTCTCAAGCCACATTTGTTTCTCTCCATTCTCCCCCAAAATGACTGGCTGCTTGCTGCTCCGCGCTTTACTAACATTATCAGCAATGGCTCCAGCTGCTCCTGCATTCTTCGTGTAGCTCCTCTGGGCGGCAGGACGTCTTCAACGTGGGCGTTTCTTCTTCCAAGATGAGTCATGTGGCATGACTCATCTACCTATTATTGTGTCTGTGCGGCGCATGCTCAGACAGCTGCAGTCGCGTCTGGGCTCTCTGCACTTCAATGACCTGGGCTATCAGTGTTACCGTGACCTGGCTGTCACTCAGAACAACGGACCCAGGCAGGGGCATAGCTAACCAGCATCTGGGTCTTCCTGTGGTTCCCCCAGCTCCCCGGCAGGCCAGTCCGGCGATTAATGTCAGGTCAAATGGTCGTTTATTGTTTGAAAACACTGTAGTGTGTACCCAGCCTAACAGTCACTGCTGAACAAAAGTTCAGTGATGTTTTGTTTGCTGAATAGTGTACTATTTACATTATTTTCCATCTCACTACAAGTATAGCGTTTTGTAAAGTTAAATAACATATTTCCCCAGTATTGCATGCTACTCCATCATTATACAGCTCCTTTGAGGCTGCTATACCAGGGCATTGAAAACCAATTCCTGCCAAAAAAAAGTGTAGACAACACCATGTGCTTTGCCCTCACTTTTAAAAGTATAAGAAGTCTTCCCTGCAGCAGGCTTTAAGAACACATGTTAAATGCTTAAAATTAACCCCTGCTACGAGGCTTTACAATGATAACATTGCTTATGCACATTAAAGGCACACTTTACCTTCTATAAAGCTTTACCATATGATTCAACTTTTGAAGTTACAAAAAAGTAGATTTATACATAAAGGCTTTCAATATAGTCTGTGATAGTAACTCAACCAACTGTGTAACAGCCCATTGGAGCACTACCATTGTTACTTTTACCGCAAAACAATCACAGTGTCCAATATACATATTTGGGAGTGGAATATTGTAAAAACTTATGACCTCTCCAGTCTCTTATATTTGTAAATAAGACTTTGTAAATTGGTTCGACTTTACCTTTTGTTGGGTCTAACAGTAAAACAAAGAATGCTGACTGGGGGTTGAAGGTTGATTATTATGTATTATTTTTGTTGCATATTCTAATAAAAAAAACAACAACTGTTGTATGTAGAAATCATTAGCAGTGTTTTCCTTTTCCCTGATGAATAACTTCCATCTTCACATTCATGTATTGACTTACTTAAGACTCATCTGATAGCGACGGAGTGAGAACTCCACAATGGTAGATGTAGTGATTTGACATATTAATGGGACTCACAAAGACTCCAGAACAGATGGAATAGATGATCTAAAAACATCTTGGAACTTCAGACTGGGGTATGAGTTCCCTCCTGTTCCTCTAATTGCACACACACTGAAGAAGATCATGAGAGTGGCGGTAGAAGTAATAGCTCAATATAAAGACACTCTTGCAAGATGGATTGAGCAAGTCATTTATAAGAGGAACAGACATGAAGTGTCAAAAATACTGACAAGGGTGGTAGCAGCCTTCTGCACACACAAGCTCAGGCTTCAGCAAGTGATTTGTGAATAACAGCAGGCCCATTATTCCTTCTCCAGACATTACCTTCTGGATGTCATTCCTTCAGATGATGCTCAATTTGGAAGGAACACTCTTCAAGAAGATCATCATTAACTTATTTTATATGCATGGATTGATCAGTGTTTATTTTTTTGGACACAACCGGTTTTAGTGCCTGGGTACATTCCATGCTAGGGCTGCCATGGAGTCTGAGGAGGAAATAAGCAAATTATAACAACTGACAGTTTCATTTCCTAGAAATAATCCATGGCAGCCAAAATATTCATTCCCATGCTATTACCTTATTTGTATTTCAGAGACATCTTGAGAAGACACTCAAAGACAGCGAAGGAAGCAGGAGTCAAACTATATACCTCCAGGAGGGTGTCCACTTTTTTTCTGTCTCTTGAGGATTAACCCATTCATTAAGGATTAAGCCATAATTGGTTTATTTTCAACATTCAATCAGCTGGACAAATAACTCATATCTATAATAATATTGACCACTGTGTGGCCCAAACTGATTGGCATGGAGTGATGGCATCCACAGCAATCAGATCGTAATTGGCAGATAACCAATGACCAATGTTTATCTGGTTGCCTAACAAATGCACTGACTTACAAATGGCTAATAACAGTGTATAAGGAGGTAGATAAAAAAAAGTGTGTGTGTGCGTGTGTGTGTGTGAGTCAGCTTGCACACTCTGTACAAGCTGCTACTTTATGAGTAGTATATGCCAAATATGTGGACACTAATTATACTTTATTAATTACCACACTGTTAGTCTTGAGATTGTTATTACTACTTATATTGTGTAGATAACCACCATATTCTGACTAAACTATACTTGTAATTCACAGTAAAGCAATTTAACTAGTGTGGTTAGTGGGGGGGGGGGGGGTTTCGGGGTTTATTCAAAAAGGTTTTTTTACTTATTAGATATCCGTTATTTTGCTCTTTTTTGCAGTGTTTTAAAATCAATTAATGATTGTTGGAGGAACTTTCAATGTCCTATTATTAATTTCAGTATTGCTTGCGTCGAAGTCAGCAAATTGGATAAAGTAATTTCAATTAATATCTAGCAAACTTGATCGTTTTTGTCTGAAAATTATGCGTAGAGCATGCTATATCGTGGAGAAGCGTATCTAACCGCAACACGTGGCAATAACAAGATTTACACATTTACACGCATTCACACGAATATACACATTTGAAATTAGTACACATTAATTGTAGTTGCAACACATAGTTATTTATGTCAAAATGTAGCAATATTTACAGTTAAATCAAAGGTTCAGGTTACAGGAAATATGGCATGTTTAGTATCATTATAATCCCCTATTTATCCTCAGTTGTCCGGTTCATGCGCCTTAGAGACCGCACATTGCATACTCTAGTTAGCGATGATAGGGTATAAATGTTTAAAATTATACTGTCTGTGTAATGTTAATAGACTAGTTTAAACTGGATTCTTGGCGGGAAAATCGGAGTGCATCCCCTGGAGAGCTGACCCCCACCTTTCGATATTTTCGTTTAAACTGGCCTATGACTTGCACTACACTGGACCCTCCTGAAGCCTGGACCTATAGAAGCAAGCCACATCATCTGCATTGTTTTACTGTATTCACTGACTGCATATAAGCAGGGGCTCTGAACCTAGTAGTCAGTCTATTTGACCACAGCCTTCAGACCTGAATGACTGTACACTGGATCCAGAGCGCCTGCAATAAGTATCGGCTGTACTTATTTTATTCTGATTTGTTATTCTGCTACTTTTGGCTATTAAATCACATTGTGCTTTGGAACCACATATCGACAATCGTTATTGGATAGCAACTAGATAATAATTACAATGTTAAATTCAGTAAAGCCATATCCCCGAGAACTTCCACCAGCTTATTTTTCAGTTGTCTGTAGTTTTCTATGTGCAGCTTTGTTCTTTCTCAATATTCCCAATTATTGATGAGACTTTCCAGTTTCATAAGAACATATTGAATCAATATATCCTTCACTGAGTGCAAAATATTTCTGTTGAACAGGATGATAATTTACTCACTGAGGAGAAAGTCACTGAGAAACCTGGTCAGAAGAACCAGCTGATAATCTGGCTGAGGTGACATCACAGATGGTAACCATGGTAGCCAGACAGCAGTTCTTCATATCACCTGGTAAATGTTGTAATGTACATTCACCTCCCAAAACATAGTATATTGAGAATATCCCATATTTGGCATAAGTTGGTAAAAAGGGCATAGTTCAAATATATAGGGGGAATTCAATTAGTCGCAAAGTGTCTCTGGAACGTCCATGAGACACTTTGCGGCGGAGTTTTGACAGAAATCTCATTTTGCCTTGCGCCTCATAGCAGTGGGAGGGAAAATGACCGGAGATTTGTACCATAATTACCGGCAATGTGCACAGCGAGATGTCCGCGTGCCACATCGCCGGCAATTGAATTCCCCCCATAGTGTACTATCTCTATATAAATAAACCTCTCTCAAGCATTTACACCACATCATGTACATAATTCCAGAATGATAAGAAACATATACACACTCTTCTATTGCAAGGCAGAGTGTAAATATAGCCAAAGCAGTCTTTATGATTACTTGGGTGACCATTAATATATTGGGCCCAGGAACCAAGCTATAAACGCCAATAACTGACATCCCCCCACAGCATTTAAAAACTTTCCCTTCACATTGTCAATTCAGCTAAATAAACCAGAAATAAAGACACGGACACAGTGGTAACTTTTGGCGCCCTAAGGTCACAGTTTTAATTTGTTGTATATAAAAGAAGAAATGATGGCAATGAAAGCAAGTGCAGTAACAGCTACCAGTCAATACTAAACATTAACTTGGGGTGGCCAGCCGGCCCTGAACCTTGGCTCTACATTAAAGGCGTCAGAATGACTCCACCCCTTCTGGCCCCAGAGGCACGCTCCCAAAAACGATACCCCGGGCACTTACACAAATGACCCTGAAGAGAGTAGAGAGAAAGGGGAAGCCCATTGCGGTCGAACATAAACCTTGCACCCATGTATTAAACTGCTGGCTGCACTGCTTTTCGCCAAAGCTGACATCCTACCCAAGGACTGACAGCCCGCCACCATAATGACCCTAGAAAGTCACCAAAAAAATAAAAAATCCAACCTATAAACAAGGATAAACCTGTGTCATTGAGATGCACCCCATCTGACCTATAAAGGTGTGTGTGACAAAACTTAATGTCCGGATGTTGTATTGACCCTCCTTTTGAAGATCTCAGGAATTTATTTACTGCCCGATTAACCTGACGTCTGAGGTTATCCATGACCAAACCTCCACTATCCCCTTTCCAATTAAGACGAGGTACAATATCAGACCAGCTAACCTTCATTTTTGGCCATCTGAGTGATAAAAATTGTAGATCAGCGATAATCCTCCATATGAGGTCAATGGTTTTTCCGTTGCCCAGATCATTACCTCCTAGATGAATAATAATAATATCAGGGGCTTGTTTACTCTCTATCAGACTAGAGATCATCCCTCTAAAAGTGTCCTAGCACATTCCCCGCCTACCAAACCATTGCACTTACATTGGTGTATTACTTTGAGGAGTGTCACACGCCGGTCCCATAGCTAGGTGCTAGCGTGTGACTTGCTCTTTAAAGAACTATGTTGGTGCTTGTATCTTGCTTCAGAGTCTCTACCTTTTCATGGCTGTTTTATGTTATCTTAATTGGGACCTCCTTCTGAAGCTTATTGGTTCATGAAGACTATTTAAACCTCCTGTGATCAGGTACTCATTGCCTGATCTTCATGTTACTCACACTGCCGTGGGTTCTGGCTGCATACCTGACTCTTTGACTATCTCCTGGATGTTATCGGGTGCCGAGATCGCTTGTCATCACTGCTCTCATCAGCTCTGCTGTATACCAGTTCGTGGTCATCTACAAGCTGAAACTATCCGTTGATTTCTATCTGCACACTGAACTGTCTCGTGAGTTGCTTATACATCTGCGCTCATATTTGGCTCAACTACCTCTCTGCTCAGCTGTCTATATTCTTCATTGAACTACAATCAAGTTATCTTGTCCTCTGTGGTTCTATGTCTGGCACGGCTATATTACTACTCTGCTGATTATTAGTTGCTGGACTGTCCTCAAGAATATATTGCCGAGCTAGTAGCCAGTTCCGTTATTCAAGTTGTGTGCGTTATCAGCTGTATTCTATTTTGTGATGAACTCAAGCCTCTTGGTGAAGTTGGATTATATTTGACTCCTAGTGCTACGCACAGTTGGACTGTTATTTCCACGCTGTACTTCTAAGCAACATTCCATTGCATGTTTCCAGATTACCCAAGTTCTTGGACTGCATTAACATCTCCTGTTCCGCTGTTTGAACCATTATGTTACCTGTAAACCATCTGCTAAAGTGAATCATATTCCATCTGGATCAGCCAAGTCTATCTACTATTCATATTGGACTTTTAGCTGTGTCAGTGATTCTCCTTTATTGCTGTGTGTGTTGTGAAGGTTTCAAGTGTTCTATATCACCATCTCAGCGTTGAACTGTTACTGCCAATCTTCATGCCGTTGCTAATGGTTACCACCTGAAGTACTTCTGTGATTGTATTGTTTTTATGAACTGCCGTGCATTCAGCCCAGCTGAATTATATAGATATCTTTATCTACTGTTGCTGCATTATCAATTTAATATACTAATTGCAACACTATATCATCGTCTGTGTATTCTTCCTTGTGCTGCTCCAAAGTTGAACTATCAACCCCAGCGGGTTCTGTCTCCACCATCCTCTGCTTTTATCATCCTGGTAGAGGTTGTGGATCCATAAAATATCCATAGCCGTGACAAGGAGGTTCCTGAGCTGCCGGATGTCTGGCCGCCCAATACACAAAGGAGTATATCTAAAAAACTTTCCCAAACTCCCAAATCATCCTTAATCTCCTGGGAAATTCGAATCCGATAATGAGCCCTAATAACGCCAGTTGTCGACCTCTGTAATTTTCGGCAAAAAATTCTACCCATAGGGAAGATACGACAAGCAAAATTCAAAGACGCCAACAAAGATTGAACAACCGTCGAACAACCGCTATGAGTTCCTTTAATTTATTAACCTTATCCATTGGAAGACAGCAGCAGCCCATCACGGAATTAAATTCAATTCCCAAAAAAGAAAGGCAAGTAGAAGGACCCTCTGTTTTTTCGTGAGCAACCGGAACTCCAAAACAATGAAAAAGGCCCTTAGTATCAAACAACAAATTAGCGAAAATGGGTGAATTTGGGGGACTGACTAAAATAAAATCGTCAAGATAATGAGAAACTCCACCTTGATTAGACCCTACCTCTATGCAAAAAAAGAACTGAAACGTTCGAAATATGCACAGGAAGTAGAACAACCCATGGGCAAACATCTATCAACAAAAAACCCCTGCAATGTTCTAAAACCCATGAATCTGAAAGATTCAGGATGTAATGGCAAAAGGCGAAAAGCGGACTCAATGTCCACTTTTGCCATAAGAGCTCCAGTGCCAAACTTTCTCAATAAACCCAGTGCAAATTCGAAATCCAAATAAACTACAGAGGAGTGTAGAGGGTCAATAGCGTCTTTAACTGAGCTCCCTTCTGGATAGGATAGGTGCTGTATAAATCTAAATTTGCCGGGCACTTTTTTAGGAACAACACCAACAGGTGATATAATCAAATTATCCATAGGCAAAGACGGGAAAGGACCACATATCCGCCCTAATTGTACCTCCTTATCAATCTTTTCCTTAAGTATTTCCGGGTGCTCATAAGCAGACTTTAAATTTCTATTAGCGACAACTCGCAGGGAACCTTCAATTGGAATTTTAAACCCCTCCCTGAAGCCCCTAGACAAAAATTCAGCTATAAAACGATCTGGGTATAAACTTAACCACTTAACCATTGCATTAACTGAGACCAGGGAAGGACCTCTACTTAGCAGGAGCTGATGAAGGTGCTCTAATGTTGGATTGGGCTCCGGTGGCATGAGGGCAGTCTTTTGCTGGGTGGCGTCCACCACAACGCAGGCAGGTGTGTTTGAACCTGCATTGGTGTCCCTTGTTGCATTGGGAATTGTTAAAGTTAAAACATTTATTCTTTCCGAGAAAAGATGTGCCCACTCTGTTGAATGTTATATTTCTAGAGGGCCCTTGAGGAAATTGGTTGGACATGCTGGACTACTGAACCGCCAACCATATTTCAATATCCTTACAACCAAATGGGATACTCGCCGCCCCGTCTAATGTCTTACGAAATTCCTCATCATATAATCTCCATAATCTATCCCCACAAGCTGTCCGCATTTCGTGAATCATATGCATATACTTTAAAATGTCCTGATGTTCATTAGGCCTGGTCAACAAATATGCAGCAGAAAAAACTAGAAAACCTGCTGTCCGATTATCATAAGATTTAACAGCCTCGTCAATACCCCCGTCCTTCATTTTTGCTTGCGCTAGCTTAGCTTATCTTTGGTCAGTAATGCTAAAAACGTCAGCATAAACACCCTGATCAATCCTCTGTCGTGCATTGTCATGTAGACCCCTTAATATAGCTGTGTTAGCACATCTGACCATGTCCTCACCTGGGGGAACCCTTTGTGTATTGTGAACCTTTTGCCTCTTTTTACCTCGTCTCAAGTGTGTGTGCACAAATCGCATGAACTTCCTATGCTCGTGATCCGAGTCCGAGGAATCTTCCTCCGTGCTCAAAACCTTGCAGTCAGAGCTCGGTCCGTCCACATATGAGGAGTTCTCGTACTCACCATGCGCCTGCACACCTGAAACTACTGCCACCTCTTCCGAAGCTTCTGCTACCTCAGCCTGATCACCTACTCTCGTTGAGGAAATCTGTATCCTTGACCCCGAATCGACCCCGATCACCTGGACATCTGGAAATAAGGATATGTTAGATCTAACCCTTTCAGGCAAACTACCAACCCCTGTCTGACCACCACTTAAATTTGCTGTATCAACGCCCGTGGATGGACCACCCGAATGACCTATACTATTGCCCCCTTGATAATTCTGAACTGTAGTTAAAGAAAAAGTGGCAGAAGAATTACAAGCCAAATTAGAAAGAGAAGTCTGTGCAACATTCTGACCCAACATTAATCTATGAGCAAAATGTGGTGGTGCAAACGACTGCATTAAAGGGCCTTGTGAGTAGGACATGTGCCCGGATGAGTAAAATGCATGTGAGTTTTGTGATGGGAAATTCGCAAAGTTATATGGAAAATTTGTCTGCCCACCATAGTGTAAACCATGAGCTTGATATGACGGTTGCATTTGAGTATTAGAATGGGGAAGAAAAACAGCAGGGGGGAAAGGATACATAGCAGAAGATGTGTAAGAAAGGTGTTGATTAAACCATTGTTGCTGTGCAGGTTGCTGAAAACCTGTAAAAACAGGTGCTTGCTGTGGAAAAGGAGAAAAAGAGACTGAAGGGTGAAGGGATGGGATTGTAGGAGGAATAAAAGTTGGGTGACTGAACAGAAAGGGGTGGTGCTTCTTGGTTTTGCAACGTGATCTGCGTGATCTCTGGCAAGCTGGATGTGAATAATGAGCTTGTTGATGATTGATTTAAGAAAGGGGGCAATGTTATCCCGGGCTCCTGGAGTATCTGAGCATGGACTAGAACTTGTTGGTTTGCAGGAACTGGGGGGTTAAGCACTTGATCTACACTACTTCTTAAATTGATTGTCTGGGATGGTGTATTAGGCAAGCTTTGACTAGCTAAATGTGGAGAATGGATGGTGGCCCTGAAAGAAACTCTGGGTGTATGAGGGAGAGATATAATGTTCTCCAACTGAGTAGATAACAAATGGGGGAAGGGAGCAGACTGGGTCCAGCTACAAAAGTATTATTAAAGTCCTGCTCCTGAAAGTGTCCAATTATATGAGAGGGCGCATATCTGACAGGTGCCACCGCGGGCGCACGCACGTGCGCAACTGGTGCCTGAGCCGAGGTAACGGACACAGCTACATTAGGGGCTCGACATGCAGTGACAGAGACCGAGCGATCTCTGCCACTGCGCCGTGAAGGAGTTCTACAACAGAGGAAGGAGCAGGGGATCGAGGTTTCACCAGCTGCTGCCGGGGTCCTGAAATCTGCCCGTCCTCGTTTAGGGGCAGTAGAAAGAGAAGGTAGGAGGGGCGGGATACGGGGAGAAGAAGTCTGCCGGAGCCTGACAGGAGGGAGAATGTTTCTTCGGGGTTGGGGAATAATGTGATGATGATGTAGGACATGTATGATCTGCATTAGTGTTATCTATGTGTTTTTTTTTGTTTAATCAGTATGTCTGGTATTTGTATTATTTTGTTTTTCATGTATTACATATTATGTACTGTGTTATGGATCATTACTGTTATTTTGTACTACTGTATATGTCATTGTCACAAACACCCAGCCTGTCCCAGGTACAGCAATCTGAACAGCTGGCCGTGAGGGTTGCCAACTTTGAAATGAAAAACAAGCAACCGCTAAGTGAAAAACAAGTCCAAACCAATCCTAAAAAGCCCAAAGAAAAGCCCAACTTAAAGGGGACAGGGGTGTCATTGTAGTGAAAACCACAAAGTTTATTGTTCATTATTAAATAAATACATATAAGATTTCTACAATCGGACTTGAACTTTGCACTTCTATTAAATAAAGAGGACAAAGCAAATAAACAAAAACAAAAGAACTTTATTATTTGATCACTGTAGGTAACATTTTTTCAGTATTAAAAACAATTCACAACATTAAAAACACATGCATAAATATTAAATAGTATCTCAGTTCAATAACAAATTACTTAAAAGGAATTTGGCAACACAGATCACATTGTTACATGAAAATATCCTCAAATAACTAACTTGTGAGCAAAACAGTTATGGAACAGAAGGGCACACTATGTGTGGTAACAAAGTGCAAACTATACATTTTTGAAACTGCAGATCTAATGAAGTTCATAAGAGCTTACTCCGTCATCTAAAGCAGCTTCCATGTGGTACATTCAAGAATTAAACCGCTGAAACATATTGGGACATGGATTAAAGTCATTGCAGCAAATACCCAAGCGTCTCAAACCGTACCGGACATAAAAAATGTCACAGAAAGTCTTCTGACTCATCCGGTCCTGACCAACGATTTGACGATGTTCAAGTCTGAGAATACCCGTTCCACATCAGCATTGCTGAGAGGCATGGCAAGAAGTGAAAGTACAAATAATGCCAGCTCTTTGAAGCACCTTTCGTCACTGCTATCTTTAAAATTGAATACCTCAATCCAAAATTTCTCAGCGTGCTTATCTTAAGTATTCTTCCAGTCCTGAAAATTAATAGCTTGATACTGGGTATCCAAGGCTCCCATATCTCCTTTGAACATCTTTAGCATGGAGAAGCTTGCAAGCGGTGGTTTGGCCCACAAAAGAATAACCGACGGACTGAATGCAGCCATAGATTTCCACGGATGAATATTAGCTGGAAGTCTTTCCTGAACCTGCTTGGTGGCTTCTATCAGGAAATCTCTGCAACTACTTTTCAGGTTTTCTTTAACATCAATGCTAAGCTGTGATTCTCCAACAGCAATGGTGAAGTGGATACCAAAATTCAGAGCACATAGGGGCAGGTGGCTGGATGTGTCATTCAAATTAACATCAAGAACGTTGAAGTCATTACCAGGAATCCTTTCTGGAAAATATATCTTTGACAGAAGAGTACAGAAGAAGGCATAAAGACAGTCAAGCATCTTGAATGCATTACCAGACTCTAGCTGGAAGAGCTTGTTAATGCGTTGAAATTCCTGCAGAACAGGTGTTAGAAACTATAAATACAATTTGTTCACAGGGTCACAGTACATCTGGTATAAGATTTCCGCATCATAGCATTACTGCTTGTCCTTACTCAGCTGAAAATGCAACTTTAGTTCCTCCCACTGATTGAGAATATGCTCGCAACAAGTGTACATTGAGCGCCATCTTGTAATTGACAATTGACGCAGCTTCAATGGTGCTTTCCCTTGATTAATCAGACGGTATATCTTTGCTTTATTGGCACAAAGTTAACTAGAGTGGCATAGACATTTTATAAGGTTCAGATTTTTATTCTTCTGACTATATACAGAATTCTTCCTTCCAACCATAACGCTGCATCCATCAGTTCCAATGCCAATACAATTTTGGAAATTGAGTTCAATATCAAAAAAAATGTAGTAGTGCTGTAGCAATTGCTTCTGCTGTTTCGCCTTCTAAATTTAACATTCCTCAAAAAGTTGATACAATCTTGTCCAGGGATTGGCTGAAGTAGCGCACTACTAAACATAACTGTTTTACTGCAGAGATGTCGGTGCTCTCATCGATGACCAGAGAGTAACGGGACTAACCAATATCAGTGATAAGATTGGACAACATGCAGGGACCAATTACATGAAGTACACTTTGATGCAGTTCTTTTTCAAAGGTAGATTCTACAACGTCCCCAAGGTGATCCACAGACTGAGTAGCAGAATGGCATGCGATATAACAATCCAGTCTCAGTTCTGCTGTGTGGCTCGTTGATGTTTTAGCAACTGTGAATCCGAGATTTAATAATCGCATCCCTGATAATTCTTTACAGTTGCTCTTGTGTTTGTCTGTGTGTGCATGCTGCACAAGATCTGCATGATGAGCACAGATGGTAGTTTTGCAAACCTTGCATGCAGCTTTTGAATCATCTCCGATTACCGGTCTGACCCAATCCTTCAGGCCATTTTCTTTCTCCCAGTTGGCGTTGTATCTCTTGCCATACTTAGCCCATTTGGTTGGTGCCGTTCTCAATATCTTTAGAATGCAACAGACAAAATGTTATCATACATAATCAAATAAAGTAACGGTGCTCCAGTATCAGTATGATACTATGAAGTATGACAGCTGACACTAGTACATTAATAAAAAAAAGTATTACTTTATTTAAAATATATTTTAAAACCAAATTCTATTTCCCCATTATTTTTGATAAGCAAAATCTTAAAAATTAGAAATAAGTATGGTGAGAAGTAAATTTAAAAGTGATTTAAAAAGTGTGCCTATTGCACACACAAAGAGTCTGAGTATGATCAAGTAATATTTATTTTGGGGAACACCGCAAACCCACACTTTCCCCCCCCCCTATTTTTCACAGACCAGCGCTAGGATGGCAGTACTATGATTAATAGCGCTAAGGGGGGCGGGCACAGCTTGGTTTTATTTATCTTTTTTATTTGTTTAAAATAATTGCTTTTTAAAACTGTAGTGTGTGACGGCCAACCTCCTCTAACTCCGCCCACCCACCAGCAAAGCACTTCTTCATTGGGAGACTCCAAGCACCAAACTCGCCCATCAAAATGTACAGCATGACGTCCACCAAAGTCCGACAAAAGAAAAAAAACAAACAACAAAAACAAAGAGAAAGCAAGGATGAGAGAGACCACCCTGAACTCGACACGACACATGCAGCTTGTAAAACCCAAAAACCCGCAACCATTAAAAACCCGGCAACTTGAAAAAAAACAGCCCAATTCCGCTTGTTATAGTCATATTCCTTTATAAGGACTCGCTCAAATATCCCGCTATTTTGATAAACGAACAGTTTTGGATTTTTTTGCAAATCATCATGTTTTTGAGTACCTAGATAAAAAACGTAGTCACTGCACACACAACACAGGTATAACAGCCTAAAGTATACACAAGAATCAGATCAAAGCACTATTTCTCGATTGTAAATACACTTTGCAGGCTTGCAACATATGGTCTAAGCTTGATATAAAACTGAACATGCACCAGACATTAAAGGAAAATTGGGAAACATCATTGTTATGATTGACAAATTAAATATTGCCAAAAGATGACAAGAAAGTATTCTTGCTACAGCCAAACTTAAACCACAAAATAAATAGCTTATCTTCACATCAACATAATATAACATCAAGAACAACATCAAGAACAACATCAATGTGTGATAGCAATGATGCAACAATGATTTCATTAATAAATGCATGCATTTGTGCATCACTTTCCTATTTGCAAAATAAAATCTGCAGCATTAAAATGCCATTGCCTTACCTCTCTATGAAAACTTTGCTCCAATTTACCCTGCATCTTGTGAACATCCTGTGGTGTTGTGCTGTTGTAATGAAGCCTTATTTTGGATATATTCTGGTCTACCCGAGTAAGTTGAATCCCACAGAGGGTTAGTGCCATCCCAGATAAGCGTGGTATCCTCACACAAGACATACAATAAATTGCACAAATAAGTTTCAGAAATAAAATAGAAAATAAAACCAGAGTCACTACTTACTAGTTAAGACTTGGTGTGTGAGGTAACACAATTGAGAAATGTGGGACATTTCAGTATTGATTGACCCCCTCATGAAAATGCACACGTTATTGTCTAAGTTAGAATATTTTAAACCTTTCTCCACATAGCTCTCACCCCCTACCTTTGGAGTTTAGCTATCAATAAGGACAGACTGATCTTCCAAACGTCACAGGTCTTTCGAAGTGAGCTAGGGATGTCCTGAGATCGGGAATGTTCACAGGACCTTGAGTTCTCACCTCTGCTCGTTCTGCATGGCTAAATGGTTTACAACTTTGGGGCTTAAAACTCCTCAGAGATGCCTATCTCTCCCTGGTCTGGCTAATTTCAACAAGATATTGACACTTGCATAGGTTCACACTCATGTCATCTAGCAAAGCACATGTTGAGATTACATTAAAAGGTTACATACAATATACATTGTCATATATGAATTCAACAGAAAATAACAATCAGTCATTAGATATACTACATAATCTTCACAGTCATGCATGTAACTGCAGACCTTTTGTGGCGCATTATAAATGAAAGATAATGATAATATTCGACTGTTAAAATTCATTTTCAAGTTGAACCATCAAATTTAGGTTTAATGGTCCTTTAAAGCACACGTTATATACCCAACCCAATGTGGGACCCTTCCATGCCCATGTGATGTGGTAGCTAGCCTCCAAACTGGGCAACATTTTTATAAATCAAATAAACTAAAAACCAGTGCTTGAAGTGTCCCGGCATGACATACTGGCACTTTTCTAAACTTGAAGTTGCTCAATAAGCTGCACGCAAGTATGTTGCTTGCAAACATTTGAGACAGTTTTCAGTTTGGCCCCAGCAGAATCCAGGGCTCTGATGTTTGTTCAATGAAAAAAAATAATTGTAGGGGGGTGTGTGGTCAGAGCCGTCATCAGGAGCGTACGGGGGAGGGCTGGGACAGGTGTAAGGGGAATAAACTGGTCAGCGGGCTTTCTGCCCACTGATGATCCCAGCAGTGACCTGAACTGCTACTGTTCCCAACAAAATGCATTGTAACAGGCACTCAGCAATCTATTTTGACATTACTAGGTATCCTTATCAGACAGCTCAGTGTGGAACACACAGAAATTACACAAGTGTAACCCGGTTCATGGCCTGCATCATGGAGGGCAAGGGTAGCTCCTCCCTCCAATCATCTCTGTCTCCCTCTCCTCTTCTCTTACATGATGCACACACCACTAACTAGTTCACACAACATTTAAGTAAAGTGAACACTGGCAAATACCTCCCAACTGTTCCTCATGTTCCTGGGTAAGCAGGACAGTTCCCCAAAATCAGGATTATCCTGATGGAATCAGTACAGTTGTATGGTAAATTTATGTTATTTTACTAACCATGAATAATGGCACAACAGAAACTGCATATAAATTATATAATATGATAATGGTGATAATTAATCATCATAGACAAAATAATGCATATAAAAATGGTATCAATCAAATTAGTGAGGAGTAAATGATTTCAGTATAGCAGAAAACTGCACATTGCGTTCTCAAGGCGAAAAAACAGGGATTTATTGCAAGTAAGACAAAGCAGGTATTATACCTAGTGACCGCCATACAATATAGAGAGCATCATATTGTCTGATATGCAACACAATGTTTCATATAGGAAGAATCGTCCATTTCGGTATCGCCACCCCCCACAACTAGTGTAAGCAATGCCACATGGATCTGACTATACTTTCATGTTCAGTCAGTTGTTGAAGACAGATTTATGTTGGTCCTACTTTTTGACATTATTTCACTAAACCACCGGTTTCAATGAGAATAAAGGGCAATCCCCATCAATCCCACATTTCCCTAATACCATAATTGCCAACCTACATGGTGCCACCATGGTGCCACCATGACACACACGCTTTAGGATTTGTCATACATTCACCCAGCAATGAAGCATGTTCATAGGCATAAAAACAAAACCACAATTATAGTTGCTGAGATTCGTGAATAGTGAGACCATTTTTCATACGTGATGATACATTGTGACAATAAATAAAAATATATTTAAGTTTGAACTCTTGATGTGTCAGTGTCTTCTTATTTCCATTTGTTACTCCACAGTAAGCATGTAAATAAAAATGATTATCCAAAATAGTGTAATACAGTCTACATAAAATAATTAATACACACAACGTGTATTAGAAATATATGTATGGTGGGAATATGTATGTTAATTATAGACATGTCCATGGTCACGGTCTTGACTGGGATATAAAAAAACAGCAAATAACATTTTAAAAAAATGCCACAGATCTCCAAGAGCCTGTTTCAATGTGGAGCTGCAGTCTAATAAGGCCCATAATTAATCTGGTAGTGTCTGGGTGGAAGGTACAGAGAGTCTCAGAAACTTGTGATGGATTTATCTTTGCCAGGGCCGCCGAGAGGGGGGGGGGGGGAGCAGGTACATTTTACCCGGGCCCACGCGTGCAAGTTTGTAAAAAAAAATTTATTATTATTTTTTTCTATTCAGTGTTTTTTGGTTTTTTTCGTTGGTGGGGGAAGCTGGAAAAAAAAAAAAAAGATTCATACTCACGTGATCGGCGCTGCATCCCTCCTTCCTCTCTTCTCTATTCACACTGACTGCCGGGCGTGACGTCATCAAGTCACGCCCTGCAGTCAGTGAGGAGCGCCAGACAAGACTAGAAGAAAGAAGAGAAGACAGAAGAAAGAAGAGAAGAGAAGAAAAGAAAGAAGGTAAGTAAAGAAGCGAAAAGGCAAGGGAAGGGAAACAGAAAGGGACAGTGCTATAAAGAAGAGGGAGTAAAAAAAACAGGGGAGAGAGACAGAGAGTAAAAAAATAAAAAAAGGGAGAGAAACACTAAAAAAAAAGGGGAGAGAAACACTAAAAAAAAAGGGGAGAGAAACACTAAAAAAAAAAGGGGAGAGAAACACTAAAAAAAAGGGGAGAGAAACACTGAAAAAAAAGGGGGAGAGAACACTAAAAAAAAAAGGGGAGAGAAACACTAAAAAAAAAAGGAGAGAGAAACACTAAAAAAAAAGGGGAGAGAAACACTAAAAAAAAAAGGGGAGAGAAACACTAAAAAAAGGGGAGAGAAACACTAAAAGAGAGGGGAGAGAAACACTAAAAAAAAAGGGGAGAGAAACACTAAAAAAAAAAGAGAGAAACACTAAAAAAAGAAAAGGGGAGAGAAACACTAAAAAAAAGGGGAGAGAAACACTAAAAAAAAGGGGGAGAGAAACACTAAAAAAAGGGGAGAGAAACACACAAAAAAAAAAGGGGAGAGAAACACTAAAAAAAAAAAAGGGGAGAGAAGCACTAATTAATGGGCACTATTTTGTTTGTAGGGTGATGGTGGGGCAATTTAATAGTGGGGACTATTAATTTAAGATGGGGTGGTTTGGGGGCTATTGAATATGGGGGTGAGTTTAGGGGGAATGAGGTCTATTTCTTAAATGTGACTATGAGTTATTTAATGGCAGTAATAATGATTGCGAGAAATAGGTACTGCTGTTTGCAGGAAGGGGATAGGTTTATTTATTAAATGTGAATACTATTATTTTAATATTGGGGCTGGAGGAAGGCTTAATTATTAATCGTGGGTGCTATTGATTTAACGCCGGGGCTGGCTGTAATTTTCTAAATGTAGCCATTTTTTTCCCCCAAATAGGTCCTTCAACATTCCAGGATCCAGACAAGCCACAACTAAAGAAAGCAGCAGTCACAGGTGGTGAAAGTGAGAAGAACAGGTAGGAGAGAGCAGCAGAGTGTGTGAAATGTTGTGATTCTAGTAGGGACAATGTCAATTTTTGGTGAGTGTTGTGCCCAATGTAAGATGCAGGCAAAGACTGAACTCTTTGTATACACACTGCATTCTTTGTATACTGCACTGTGGTGTGGTGATGTCTTAAAAGTCAGGAGTGCTGGGACATATGTGACGCTCTGGTGAATTCAGGACCTAGTGATTTTGATGTGCTAGCTACGCCCCAACGGCGCATTGCCATGCCCCCAAATGTATTACCACACCCCGAAAATCTTTGCACCGCCGTTAGGCTAGCCATGCCCCAACGGCGCATTGCCACGCCCCTGAATGTATGACCACACCCCCAAAATTTTTGGGGGCTTACTCAACTATGAGGGGGGGCCCCATGAATTTGTTGTACCCGGGCCCTGAATTCCTCTTGGCAGCCCTGATCTTTGCTGCAATTCAGGGTGTTAAACTCCTCTCACTTTCTTCAGTCTTCTCCTCCCTTATGTGTGCTGAATGACTGAGGTGTCAGGGGAGCTTGCCCCCTTCATGCTGCAGAGGGAGGTGAGACTATAAGTCTCTCTGTATTTAACTACAGTACCTTTTATATGTTCAAGACACAGACATAAGCGGCACTTTCACATCATATGTAACTAGCAACTGCTTTGAGAGAAAATTCCACGTAGAAACAGTTTAAATGATGAAATTTAAATGGATAGATTCCTCTAGTGGTATAGAAATTATGCTAGTTTATCGTGTTTATTATTATTACAATAATTAGCTGCTTAATTTCTTTCTTTCTGTTCCTTTACTGTAAATCTTATTTTCCCTATCCCTTTCTCACAAACTAAGATAAGATCCCTCTGCTCTGGTGTGTCACCTAATTGTGGCCATAACTGTAGAAATTCCATAGACCCCCCATACTTGCCAACTCTCCCGGAATGTCCAGGGAGACTCCCGAATAGAATATGGCAGCCTCCCGCATCTGCCCACTTCCTAGTGGGCAGGAAGTGGGCAAAATGCTGTGATTCCTTGAGAATCACTAATTACCCAGCAACTTGCTTGCTCTCAGGAATACCCGAAATGGGCCTGATGAATGGAGCCCACCCTCTCTCTCCATTCATAACCCTAGGGACCCTATCCAGCTTTTCCAACATTTGAAGACAATCTCTGGGAAGTTTTTCCATAGCACAACATTTAGCAACATCATCATCAACAGTTATTTATTTTCGTTGCGCTTTACAATCTCGCGTTCTAAGGTCAAACGCATGCACATTAGTCCAATTGAAGCTCTGGGCATCTCTAAGGTATGTGATTTGTAGCCATATCACGTACACCAGCTACAGAACCAGTGTAAGTACCAATTGATAGTGAAGATGGACTCATATGTATGCTGAACATGGGTTTGCAAGTAAGAGCAACTGTAAAAATGCTTTTTATGTACAGTAAGCATTAATAACATCCTGATATATGTATGTAATGTAAAATATATTTTTTTAAGGGTTGTTTTTTTTTTTTTTTTAATAATTATAGTATTAAAAGGTGTTAATGTATTTAACATTTCTCTTTTTTTTCCATGCGAACTTGATATTGTATATATGCATTGTGCGTATCCTGTAGTGTGCATATGGCAAGTATCATTTAACCAGAGCGCGCTTATACCTGTATTCAAATGGAAATGTTTCTTGAGATCTGCTTGTACTTGAATACGTGTGTGAGCCATTTCTGTCCGATTTTAAAAAATGAAAATTGCGTTCACTTTGTGTTTCTAGATGATTTAGGGGTAAATGTATTAAGCTGAGAGTTTTCCGGTGGGTTTGAAAAGTGGAGATGTTGCCTATAGCAACCAATCAGATTCTAGCTGTAATTTTGTAGAATGTACTAAATAAATGATAGCTAGAATCTGATTGTTTTTTTCAAACCCGCCAGAAAACTCTCAGCTTGATACATTTACCCCTTAGTGTTTACTTCATTAAGATTATGGCGAGAATATATATAACATATCATAAAAAAACAGACAATTTCTGTACACATCAGAGACAATCCACCCACAATCTTGGGAGATGATTGATGTAGTAAGCATAGATTATGAATTGTCATTAATTTATTCCAAAGGAAGCAGCTGCCCCGAAGACTCTGAACATGAAAAGTAGTAACCTGCTGTAAGATTATGTGGAAGGTAGATTAAGGAAGGAATTTATTTTTGCTAATTTATTGGCTGTCACTGTAACCAAAAGCAGGACTAAGAAACTTCATAATCTATCCTGCAGCAAGAAGAGATCAGAAAGTGAATGCCTTTATACTCAGGATGATGAATCAGGCTTATTTCTTTAAATCCCTGCAAGAAGGCTTTATACTTAGATTGAACACGGAAATGGAGATCTGTAAGGAAAACTCATCCTGTATAAGCACACTAACAAGGGACTTCAAGGCATATGCACCCCTTGCCAATTGGATTCCCTCCTGTTCAACTAGAATGAATTTGTCTGCATGACCTGATAATGAGTCATGTGAGGCCATTCTGACTGGACTGTAATATTGTACCCTTCAAGAGCTTAATTTCATTACAAATACAGTTCTTCTTTATATGTTTTGCTATAACTAGGATTAATTAATGAACTCATCTAATGCATAAGGTAACAAAAACTCTAATAATTTGCTCACAACACACTATACAATAACCAGCTTATGATTAATCAGGACATTAGCATGGAAAATGAAAACCTTTATTTTTAAAGTCTGCATTCATGCTTTTTGAAGCGGTATTTTATTATTTGAAGACTGGATGCTACAACAATTATTTTTAATACAAATGTTTTTGTTATCTTTTTCTACAATAATTTGCTATTGGTGTTTCATTAACAGTGATAGGCTAGGACAGGGGCAGATTGGGAATTTAAAGTAGCCCTTGAAAGAAATATTGAAGTGGCCTCATGTGGGCAGGGACAAATCAACTGTAGGCGAGGCCAACACAAAAGTAGGCGGGATTTAGAACTATTGGAATTTGGTTGTAGTAACATTTAGGAAAACGTGGATTTGATGACTTAATACACAGTGGGTCATCCCTAAAGTAATGCAGGGAAAAAGATGCCAGTCCTGTGTTATAAAAATACATGAATCCTTTTGCATGAGCTGCAACTGGTTTATGCGTCAAACTTATTAGTTGTCTACTAACACATCCTTCCAATATTCCCTTCATAGAAACATATCTGACCTTATTTAATAAGTTTAACTATTACGAAACATGTTGGCACAATCGTATTTGATCAGTCTGCCAGAGCAGTATATGAGCTCCTTACCGCACTGTTGCATCTTTCCCTGACATCATGAAATGCAAACTACAAGTCAAATCTCTCTACTTTAATATAAAAAAATGTGTATTGTGTGTTTCAAAAAATGAATGGGACCATGGGACCAGGGGGCATGGCTAGGATGCCATCTCGGACGGACGCACACCTTGGGTTCTCCTCTCCTTGGGACCTTTTTTCCCACGCTGTGTCTGGGCTCCCTCACAATTCTCACTGTCTGAGTGGAGCTTTCATTGTGCCGGACCTGCCTGTGGATTTCCCGAACTCCATCGGCTGTCTGGGTTGCCTGCCTGCCCGCTTTTTGGTCTCCTGCATCCTGACGGACATCCCGCTCCTAGTTCCTCCCCACGTGGTGAACCCTTTCACCAACTGCCATGTTCCCGGACTGTGCATCTTCCTGAGGGACTCTGCCGGCCACACCAGCTCCCAGATACGCATCCAGCCTCCCCGTTCATCCGCAGTGCATTTTTGAGGCCTACTTCTTCCAAAGACGCTGCACTAAAGTTCAAGCGTTCCTGTGGACCCCTTACTTCTGGTTTCATCGTGGCACTTCCAGGTGGTCTGGAGCAGTCAGGTGAGACAATAGACTTGCGGGCAACACCTCTCCTGCCCCCCCCCACCTCCATTCGCCACACCTGGGCTCATTTTGAGAAGTTCTTTTGCCACACTGTTAGGAGGCTCGGGCAGGGCTCTCAAAACAGCGGCTTCCTCAGCACTCCTCCACGTTTCCCCCATTTGTAGGTTGACAACTGTGAGCTGTGGGCCCTCTTCCCCCTTCAAAGCAAGGGCAACTTTCCATCCAGAGGGACAGCTCCACCACACCTGCAAGCTCAGACACCAATATTGGACACACAGCTGTCCTCACTCCTCCGCCTGCTTCCTCGCTACATTGCTCCAGTGTGCCTCTCCTCTGACTAGATCACCTCTAAGATTCTCCTAAAAGGACATAATTAATTTCGCACCTGAACAAAAACCTGTACACCCACTGTGAGAACCCTCTCATATTGCAGTCCAATCCTCTCATGTTTTAACTACAAATGACTCGTGGGAGCGGGCCAACTTCTAACATATTGCTTTGAATGTGCTCAGCCACAGCATTTCCTCTGACATTATACCCTTCTAATCTTTTATTACTCTACGTGTTCTCCATGTCCCACAAACAAAAGAAACAACTTCCTCCCCAAACACCCAGCATGTTCTCCAAAAGCAGCAGGGCGGCCGCTCCGTCCTCCTCGACTTCTACGGGCCAGGACTCTGATACAGACTCTCCTCAGCCATCTATGGCTGAGGTAATAAAGCAAGTAAAAGCTACCATTCAAACAGAATTTCGGGCCCTGGTCACGGAATTACACTCTGAACTTGCTGCTCTGGGCTCATGTACTGGCTCCTTGGAAAAAACAATGGACGGTCTCTGTGCTTTCCAGACTCAAAAAGACCAAGACTTAACAGCGCTTTGTGCTGAACTAGACGTTCTAAAGGACCAACTTGAAGATCAAGAAAATCGTTCCCGCCGGAATAATATGAAGCGCCATACATTGGGGAAGTAGAGCAAATAACGAAGAAATACCAACCTGTGAAGTAATGGAAATACAGGAAGCATAATACTGTGAATAAGACGTAAAAGACAAAATGTATAACAGCTGTTGTAAAGGACATGCAGGAGACAGGATACAAAGGTGCACAGTTGCAGACAAGAAAGCAGGACCTGCTTGGCAGAGTTTATAATCTAGAAAAGTTATTAAGATAAAAAAACACTTGTGGAGTATATAAAAAAAGGTACAAACAATAGAGTTGTCAAATGCCTTGTGGAGGTCCACAAACAGCAACATAGCTTTGTAAGCCTTTGCTGTGCCAGATGCATAGGATGAATTATTCTCCTAATGTTATCACATGCTTGACTTTTTGGGACAAAACCCACCTGGTTTCTGTGTAGATGAAAACCTGTCTTAAATTGGACATCTAGAATTTTACCAATGGTTTGATGTCTATGTTAAGTCGGGACGTTAGATGGTAACTAAACCACACAATGGGGTCTTTGTCAGGTTTGGGCACCAGAACCATGTACACCAAAATTGAAACAGGATGGAAAAAGGCCCTATTTCAAGCCATTAAACCGAACAATCAGGTGTGGGGAAAGTATATCAGACAGTTTCTTTTATAACAGGAAGTAGTGAACTCACATGGCCAAGGACATTTTGCCAACCTCAGAGATTTCAATGTGTCCTGTATAGCCTTAAAAGATATCAGCTTCTAGGCTGGCGAGCAGTGTGTTTGGCATAATTGACAGCTTCTTGTGATCTAAGAAGTCATTGGCTGCTACGCTGGAAAATGGTTCAGGGGGCAAATATAATTTAGTAACATTCTGCATAAATTGTGCCATAATCTTTTTGTAATTCCTGTTGATTTCTAGTCTAAGTCTGATCAGATTACATTTGGAGTTGGAACACCAGTATAGTGTCAGGCTCATTGCTTTTTGTGTAATATATCTGATGAGACCATCAAAGTTGAGTAATTAGTGAGAGACAAGTTCAGGTGAAGTCTAGTCTTGTCAAATATAGATGTAATCTTATGGGTAGACTTGATCTTAAACACTTTCTCTAGTGAAAAGAGTTTGAATTCTAATGCTTTGATTCCATCCTGATGCAATTTTCACCTGTGATACCCCGTCTGGACTGCCTTCTTATAGGAAGACAGCACAGGACACAAGAAGATGCCTTGTAGTACAAAGATTTGATCTATTCTTCTGAAATGCCAAACAGAATTGGAATAAAAATTATAGACGTTGACTTGAAACTCCATGCCCAGATTCTGGTCACTAGGCTCAATGCCCTCCTCCCATCTCTGATTCATCCCGACCAGATCGGATTTATCCCAGTAAGACAAGCTCCTGACAACACCAGAAGAGCTATCGATTTAATCCATTCCATTCATGACTGTAAACTCCCCTCCCTAATGATAGCTTTAGATGCCAAAAAAGTGTTTGACTTAATCTCCTGGCCGTTTATGTATGGAGTGCTTGGATCAATGGGCTTCACTGCTAGGTTCTTGAGTGTTAATGGCCTTACCTCACAACCCTTTAATATCACCAATGGCACATTTCAGGGGTGCCGCCTCTCCCCCCTCATTTTTGCCCTTGTAAGTGAGCCTTATACGCAGTCGTGTTGCTGAGTATAGCCCACCGCTCACGTCTCCCACCTCCTTTTATCTGAGCGTGACGCCTATGGTCATCTCTCTGGTTATAAAATAAACTGTCATGATTCACAGCAGGGAATATGGTTCCTGCATTTGTCATGCAGAAATACAGGAACAAGTAGGGGGACAGTGAGCTGAGATCTGTAGAATAGTCACACTGAACAGCTAAACTGAAATGCTGGAAAGGATGGTAAACTCTGCGAGCTGATATCCGGGAATAAGCAGAGGTGAGTCAGACATGCAGAAATACAGGAACCGGCAGGAGATCTCAGTGAGCTGAGATCTGTAGAATAGTCACACTGAACAGCAGAGCTGAGATGCTGGAAAGGATAGTAAACTCTGTGAGCTGATATCCAGCAGTGAGCAGGGCTGAGACAGTCATGCAGAGATACTGGAACAGGTAAGAGAGCTCTGTGAGCTGAGAACTGTAAATTTGACACACTGGAACAGCTGAGTTGAGGTGCTGGAAAGAATGGTAACTCTGTGAGTTGATATCCAGCAATGAGCAAGGCTGAGACAGTCATGCAGAGACACAGGAACAGGTAAGCTGGAGCCAGGGAGCCAAGTCTTCACACAGTCAGGGCAGACAAACAAGGAACAGGCAACTGAGTGTTGGCCCAGGTTCGCCGGCGAGGGTCCCCTCATTTGGCAGGTGAGAGTATCGAGCCCCTTGTGTTGGGAGACATGTGATAGTACCACTGGACACCTAGGAGAGTTCTTCTGAAGAGTTTTAGAGTGGAATTTCCGTAAAAGAGCCGGAACATGGATATCTGAAGCATCGACCATGACCGTTCTTCAGGGCCAAAGCCTTTCCAATCCACTAGGTATTTAATCCTGTTCCGAGATCTTTTGGCATCCAGAATCTGGGTGATCTCAAACTATTCTTCTTGTAGAAGCTTGGGTGGAGGAGGCAAAGGAGAAGCAGAAGATAATCTGTTGATGATGAGTGGTTTTAGAAGAGAGGCATGAAATGTATTGAAGATACGGAGAGATGGAGGAAGTTGTAGCTTAAAATAGACAGGACTAATCACTCGTAGGACTTTGTAAGGACCGATGAAAAGTGGAGCAATTTCATGGACAGAACTTTAACACGGATGTTCCGGGTAGAGAGCCATACCTTGTCTCCCACTTTGATTGCAGGAACCGCCTGTTGTCTCTTATCCAGAAAGCATTTATAACGCTCTGATGTTCTCCTGAGTGAGGTAACAACTTGGGATCAGATGGAAGAAAAATCACGCTGGAGGATGTCTAGAGCAGGAACTTGGGGAGGGAGAGCTGAGAATTTGGGTAGAACGGAGTGTAACCCATAGACTATGAAGAAGGGAGTTGCAGATGTAGATTTGTGAAAGTTTGTTGTGGGCAAACTCAGCCCAGGGTAGGAGTTCAGTTATCTTGATTGGCAGAGGAAAAAATTCTGAGAAAGGACTCCAGGTCTTGAATCACTCTCTCTGTCTGGCCATTAGATTGCAGATGATATGCTGAAAAGAGATTTAATTGAATCGTGAGAGCCTTGCATAGTGCTTGCCAGAACTTGGAAACAAAAATTGGGCTTCGTGGTCCGATATGATTTCTAGAGGGCATCCATGGTGTCGGAAGATTTCTTTTATAAAATGCTGTGCCAGAACTTGAGAGGAGAGCAAACCAACTAAGAAAACAAAATGTACCATCTTAAATAGATGGTCTACGATAACCCAGATAGTATTGAAGCCTTGACTGGGTGGAAGGTCTGTTACAAAATCCATGGTGATGTGTGTCCACGATCTAGTTGGCACGGGTGGATGCAACAGAGGACCAGTAGGAAGTTGATGAGAGAATTTGTGTTGAGCGCAGGTGGTAGAGGCAGCCACAAATTATTTTACATCGGAGCGGTTGGGTAGGCCACCAATAGTCTTGTAAGATGATTTCCAATGATTTGAGGAAGCCCTTGTGACCGGAGAAGCGGGACGCATGAACCAGTGTAGAAGCTTTTTCTGGAGATGAAGAGGAACAAAAGTCTTGCCTGGAGGTGGAACAGGACTAGAGGACAAGGTTGATGAGAGTAGAAACTTGGGATCCAAGATGGGATGTTCCAGAACTTGGTCAGAATTCTGAATGGAGAAAATTCTTGAAAGAGCATCAGCCTTTTTATTCATACAGCCAGGTTTGTAAGTCACATGGAGATCAAAACGGGAAAAGAATAGTGATCAGCGAGCTTGGCGAGGATTAAGACACTGGGCGGTGATTCTTATGGTTCGTGAAGATGGTAACAGAAAACCGAGCTCCTTCCAGAAGGTAGCGCCACTCAGAGAGTGCCATTTTCATGGCGAGTAACTCCTTATCCCCAATGGTGTAGTTGCATTCTGCAGGAAGAAATTTACGAGAATAGAAAGTGCAAGGCAGGAATTTATTGGAGATGGGTCTTTGGGAGAATACAGCTCCAATGCCCTCTGCAGAGGTGTCAACCTCAAGGTAAAAAGGTAGAGAGTCATGTGGTTGTCTAAGGATGGGACCTGAGGAGAAAGCCCCTTTGAGAAAGGTAAAGGCCTCTATAGCCTGCGAGGACCAAAACTTGGTATTGGCTCCTCGGTGGGTGAGAGCTGTAATAGGAGTGATAATGGTAGAATATCCTTGGATAAATTGTCTATAATAATTGGCATAACCTAGGAAACGCTGGATAGCCTTGAGGCCAGATGGTAGTGGCCAATCTATGATGGCACGAATCTTCTCGGGATCCATCTGTAGCCCAGTGTCGGAAACAATGTAGCCCAGGAATGGCACAAACAGGGCTTCAAAAGAACATTTCTCCAGTTTGCAAAAGAGATGATTCTTGCGGAGTGTGGATAGAACTTCGGAGACATGTAGACGGTGGGAATCGAGATCTTTAGAAAAGATCAAGATGTAATCGAGATATACTACTATGCAGGAGTGGAGCAAATCTCTGAAGATTTCATTGACATAACTTTGGAAAACAGCAGGGGCATTACATAGTCCGAGAGGCATGACGAGATACTCATATTGACCGTCCCAAGTGTTAAAGGTGGTCTTCCATTAATCGCCTGCTCGAATCCTGATGCGATTGTAAGCCCCTCGCAAGTCCAATTTAGTGAAAATCTTGGCACCTTTAATCCTATCAAACAGTTCTGTGATCAAGGGGATAGGATAGCGATTCTTTACAACGATGGAATTCAAACTGTGGTAGTCTATACAAGGTCTTAGGGTTCCGTCTTTTTATTTTACAAAAAAGAAACCTGCCCCAGCAGGGGAGGCAGAAGGCCAAATAAAGCCACGTTGTAGGTTCTCCCGAATGTAGGTGGACATGGCTTGTGTCTCTGGCAGGGAGAGAGGATAAACACTTCCCTTGGGGGGAGTCTTGTTCGGAAGGAGATCAATCAGACAATCCCAGAGGCAATGAGGCAGAATAAGCTCGGAGTGTCCCTTGTCAAAGATGTCAGAAAACGAGGAATATTGGGGAGGTAATGCAGGAGGAGGAGAGTGTGTTGACACCGTAGACACATGAAGCGATTTGACCTGAGCCAGACAATGAGAGCAGATTAGGGTTTGGCGTTTCCCAAGTTCTTTGGACATGAATTGAGATAATGCCCGGATTCTGCACAATAGATGCAAAGGTTGTTCCTTCGTTTTCTTTCTTGTTCCTCAGGGGTCAAACGAGTTCTTCCTAGTTGCGTTGGCTCGTCTGGAACGGTAGGAGGTTGAAAACGGGGAGCCAGCCTAAAAGTAGAGTGACGAGAATGATCTTTCTCAGCTGACCCCTCCCGGAATCGTAGATCTACCCTGTTACAAAGGGATATGATGGCATCCAGGGTGGAATTTAACTCTTGAGTGGCCAGAACATCTTTCACCTGATTGGAAAGTCCCTGCCAGAAGGCAGCCGCTAGAGCCTCATTGTTCCACTGGAGCTCTGAAGAGAGTGTTTGGAACTCAATCACATATTGAGCCACAGAATGGGTCCCTTGGCGGAGTCTCAAGATGCTAGTGGGCGCAGAAGCAACACATCCAGGCTCATCAAAAATCCTCTGAAATGCAGATAAGAAGGCAGAGGAGTCACTAAGAAGTAAATTGTTTCTTTCCCACAAGGGTGAAGCCCAGGCCAAGGCTGGTCTCGTCAAAAATGAAATGATGTAAGCGACTTTCATCCTGCCAGTAGAGAAATTATGAGGTTGGAGCTCAAACTGGATCAGACCTTGATTCAGAAATACACAACAGGTTTTAGGGTCGCCGTCAAACTTAGAAGGTGTGGGAGCCTAAGCGTAGAGGAAGACGCAGGAGAGACCTGCTGGGCAATTGACTCCACTGGAGGTGACGGAGGAGCTGGAGTATGTGCAGCCTGAAGGTTATCCTGTCAAGTGGAAAAGATCTGAAGACAACTTGGAGTTGTGCATTTTCATGTTGCTCCACTCTTCCAACCAAATGCTGGAGCATATCTTCGCTGAGGGTTCATCAGAGATATCCATCATGTTTTTCTTTTCTTTTTTTTTAATATATACTTAGGGCCTGTTCTTACTGTCACAATTCATGGCAGGGAATATGGTTCCTGGGTTTGTCATGCAGAAATACAGGAACAAGTATGGGGACAGTGAGCTGAGATCTGTAGAAATAGTCACACTGAACAGCTGAACTGAGATGCAGGAAAGGGTGGTAAACTCTGTGAGCTGATATCCAGGAATGAGCAGAGCTGAGTCAGACATGCAGTAATACAGGAACCGGCAGGAGAGCTCTGTGAGCTGAGAACTGTAGATTAGACACACCTGAGCAGCTGAGCTGGGTTGCTTCAAAGGATGCTAACTCTGTGAGTTGATATCCAGTAATGAGCAGGGCTGAGAGAGTCATGCAGAGATACAGGAATAGGCTGGACAAATGAGAGCAGAGAGGAGGAGTTGTATCTGACCAAGAATCAAAATGGCTGACCTCCATTGGACGGACACGTGCCCGGTGATGCCGGGGGTCCCCACTTTTGGCAGGTGAGACTATCGAGCCCCTTGTGTTGGGGCGATATGTGATATAAAGATATAAACCCAGACACAACTAAGACCTTAGACTTTTACATACCCCAATCAGACAAATCACTTTTAGAGCTTAGGTTCCCAATCAATTGGCGATTAAAGACACTTAAATACTTGGGAATCTACCTGACCAAATGTCATGACCAGCTCTTCCAGGCCATTTCTCCCATGTTTTATCCCAATTTAAATCAGAGCTCACTTCCTATAACACAGTTATAATGAACATTCTCTCAAGGCTGCTATATCTCTTCCAGATTCTCACTATTCGAATACCCCCCTATGTTTGCAAAGTCCTCCATTATATCACCTTCAGATTTATATGGGCGGTTTGACGCCAAATTGTACGACTTTGTGTTCTCCAGAGGTCCTCTCGGGGTGGAGGCTTGGTATTCCGAATTTTAAACGTTACTACTTCTCTGCTCAACTCGCTCAATGTGTCTTATGGTGTGTACGACTACCCGGGTTTGGGTCTCTCTTGAGGCTGAAAGTCTGGGACTGCAATCACCTGCTTCCCTCATCTAGCTCCCACAGCATGCCACCCAAAATGAATAATGGCTCACCATACGGCTTCACGCAATCTGGGATTCTACCTCCAGATTGTACGGTTTCTCCTCGCAATCCTTCCAGATTATCCCCCTTTTAACTAGCCAGATTTTCCACCAGGTTTGCAACCTTCAGTGTTCTTCCCTTGACACACCCTTGGTGTCAGATACCTAAATGATCTCTCTCGAGACGCCCTCTTTTTTCAATACGCTGACATTCAAAGCGCACTTGGAGTGTCTGCAAACTGCTTTTACCAGTACTTACAGATACGCAACCTCCACGCTGAGTTTAAATCTTGCCTCTCTTCCCGCCCGCTCTCCACCATTGAGGTTATAAATAATTCTGGAATACCTGGTTGTCCTACTTCGAATACCGCTCCCTCTTTACTTAAAGCAGACAAAGTCTCAGTCTCTCGCCATCTCCCCCTCCCCCTTCTCATCCCCATGTGGTCCTAGCCACACAGCATTTTCTCTTTACCTTTCTCTCTGACTCCTCCCTCCCCATTCTCTCTCTTCCCTCTCCTTCTCTTCCTCTTATCTCTTATTTTTTGCTCTTTTTCCTTTTTCCCCCCACTTATGTTTTAAAGAAAAAACATCTGTGGTCATTCTGATTGTCCAAGTCTGTTTGCACACACTGTTGCAGCCTACGTTTTTTTCCTGCTGGCTTCATTTCTGCTATAGACAGTTTCTTTTTGACGTCACATTGATATTTCTTTCTGTATCTTTTTGACCATTAATAAATACACGTTTGAAAATAAATAAAAAATTACAGTCGTTGCAGTTGGATGGTGATCGCACCAACAGTCAAGAAAATCATGACAAGAGATGAATTCCCTTGGGATGAACCAGAAGGAGATGGGCCATTAAGGGACCTAGTGCATTCCTTATAGTCCATTTACTATGGACCTGAACTTCCACATTATGCAGGGTTCCCATCAATATGTCTCCCTCTTTGATCTTTCATTTTTACAGCGCAATGAAAGTGATCACTTTTTTTGAATGCTATTAACTGTCAGGGGCTGAAACTTGTGGACAAGAAAGGGTTTGCTGAAATAAGGCTTCACCAGAAGAAGGATCCTGCACCTTTACAGAGGGCATCATTCCTTTACCTACTTGCTAGAATATTAAATCAGTTGATATTCCTGTGTTCCTGTTTATCGGCTATCCTGTGTACCGGTTTTTGGTTGTTTAACTAATGTACCTATATTTTCTACTTCCTGATCTCAGACTGTCTCTCTACCGTGTCTACACCCATGTGTTTTGGCTGCTGTTCATTTACATTGGCTAGCCTGACCGCTCCTTTCCAGGACCACACTACTTCTCCTTGTACATTCTCCATACCTACACCTTCTACTCAGCAGCATATTTTATCCAGCACCTTCTGATCCAGTTAGGTATCCTTGTCATCCATAATTCCTACAATCTTTAGCAGTACACCTGTAAGATGCTGTCAGCTATATATGTGGTCATACTATACAAACTTACACTTCAGAGTTCTCTAGAACTGCTAAGAGTTTAAATGCCCGATAAGCAAGATGGTCATTTTTTTTTACAATTTATGTTTCAGATCCAATATTGACCAGGGATACTGAATGGGAAAGCCAATGCCCTATCATCATCAGCAGCAATTTATATAGCACCACTAATTCCGCAGCACTATATAATCTCATCTAAGTCAGGACTCCAGAACTATGGACAGGTATTTTTCTATGGGTCTTCCTCCTGGTGGTAGTCACTTTAACAATGCAGTAACAATGCTGTAACCACCGACATATGAAAAACACAGACTCAGCACAGTTCTGATGTGAGGAGAGCCCGACACTTTAAAATGACGTCACTTTCAACCACGACTTGCATATTTAAAGGACCAATGCAATGGACTCGGCGTACAATCATGTAATGTAAATATGAACTTTACCGTACCAGGATTAGGGTTAGGATTAGGGTTAGAATTAAAGTTCACACTTACATTACATGATCATACACTGGGCACGTTGCGTTTCCGCTTTAATTATGCAAGTCGTGGTTGAAAGTGACGTCATTTTAAAGTGTCGGGCTCTTCTCACATTGGAACTGTGCTTGTCTGTGTATACGTAAGTCTGTGTTTGGCACTGGTATCCTTGGATTTGTTTTTCAACTTCCTGCCTCCGAAGGACAACCTATTATCATGTTGGTAGTGGAGTGCCTCACAAAGTCTGCACATTTTGTTCTATTACTGACAATCCCCCACAACCTGTCCACTGTATTAAAACTTCTTAGGTGTTATCTCTGAGTATCCCAATTAACTTTGAATTTTTGGACAGCTTTTTGTAAACTTCTAGTAATAGATTGCCAATTAACATGAACATTTCATTCTCAGCCCAATGGACAGAAATAGAGAATAAACCAAACCAAACTTAAAATACTTAAGTTGTTTTCCCGTAAACCAGCAAGACAACAGAGTTTCACTTTTTCCTGTGGCCACCCCTTATAATTTTTAAAACATAGAAAAATAGCAAATAGGGTCACTCAAAAATCCACAAAAGAAACATTAAGTACACACTAATCCTATTTGAAACCAAAATACAATAAGAAATGTTACAATGATAGAATATAAGGGACAAACACAGTTACATTGTTAATACCAGCAAATGGTCAAATAAAACATTCCTTGACGCTACACTTCTTTATGTTATAGCACCTTGGTCTCAAAGGCTGTTATTTAATGTACATTACCAACCATAATATATTCTATAATTTAAATGAAAAACACAATAAAAAAACACAAAATGTGGATGACAATGTTCCAGCTGTCGGTGGCAGTCTTTATATCGATGTTGAAAATGCTGACATCCATATCCCCAACATGATGACAATGACCCTGTAAATAACATTTGGAAAAATTCCGAAGAATGAACAATCCGGCACGCTACAATTACGTCACTTTCGAGGGACACACTGATTCCTGCTGTTAAGGTGGTCATTTAAGGAGGCGCCGGCTGGACAATGTAGTAGTGATGCTGGAATGTTTAATAAAAGACACTCAATACAATGGACGTCATGTCGAGATAGGAGCTAATCCATCTTAGGGTACAGATTTGTACCTGGACAAACCATGTTGTGGTGCAAGGGGTACAAATGCATTTTATTTTCTTTCCATGCAGGTAAAATACTTCCTGTTTTTGCATGTAGTCCATAATTTCTGGGTAGCTTTCATTTTAAACAGATGCACACCCTCCCCACTTTAAATCTGTCCTCACATTTTACCCTTTTACCCCCTCCTTCAACCCGCAGTACAACATGATTTTGCCAAAAAGCAAAAACTTTTAACTGGACTTCAGTGTTTTAAAGCTAACATAGGGGTTATCAGAGCCGTCAGGAGGAATTTTGGGCCACAGCACAGCAAATTCTTGGGGGCCCTTGAATAACTGTCAAGGGAGGCATGGCCACACCATGTGGGTGGTTTCTTCTCCGGGGGGGATGGGGTGGAATCACATCATGGAGACTCCAAATTCTGCCCAATATATAGAGAGAGATACAGATATAGATATAGAGATAGATAGATGTACTTGTTCAGTGACCCTTGAAGGTTTTGTTTGCAGGTTTTTTCTTTTGCAGGATTATTTATTCTAATTAAGAGCCCTGCAGATGGGCCCCCCTGGGCACCTGCCCATCGTGCCCAATGGAAAAGATGGCCCTGGGAGTCTGTGGGCCGAGTCATTAAGGAAAAAAAAGGAGTAAATTTGATCCTGGACAAAACCATGTTACAATGCAAGAGGAGCAAATTAGTTTATTATTTTGCACATAAGATAAGAATTCCCTACTTGTACAATTACATATATGTTTTGTTGTTGCTATATCCATATAATGCAGGCTGACAAAATAACATTACAGAACATCTACTGAACAGAATCATAAATAAACGTTATACTTCCACCCTGTAGTAGCATACAGAATAAGAACCAGCCAATAGTGGCACGGTGATGAGAGGGGCACTGACCTGAGAGGGGCACTGTGACTGAGAGGGGCACTGTGACTGAGAGGGGCACTGAGACTGACTGACCATGGAGATTGTGGAATGATAGTAATTATGAGCTGCCTGGCAGAGCTGAGCTGTAAGACTCGGGGATGCCAACTCCTCTCCCCGCTGCTTCTCCCTCACTCCCAGCGGAGATTTCGCAGAGCGAGGTTTTGTGAGATTGTTATTGTTTGTAATAAAGTTGATTGAAAGCTTTCGCTACGTCAGGCAAAATGGCAGCCAGCGGCCCCGGGGTGTCGGTTCTGGCCCCAAACGGGCGGCGGCAGAACGTTAAAGTAACAGCTGGGACCCCGCTTTTACAGGTAACTCTGACAACAGAGGATGATGCTGCATACAGGGGAAGGGCCTTTATCTAGATGTAAGCATCCGGTAACCGGCAGACCTCACCGCTGCCGGGCTGCTAGTACCTGTATCTACCTGGGGAAGGGGGTCATATAGGTCTCTATTTGGGCTTAACATGGGTGGCAGGCAGTGCTGTGGAACTACAAGGCTCAGCAATCCATACCAACGTTTGTCTGCCAGTGCCAATAGGTTTTGCTCAGCTTTTGTCCAGCTACGATACTCATGCTAGCTAGTAAATTCATATAATGTTCTGAACTGTATTGGTAAATGTGACATATTGTACAAATTTAAATAGTTATACATCCAATACTTTGTTCTAGCAATAATAAATCGGATGCTCTCTGCAATTACCATTTTTTGGGAAAAGACAACACACTCATGATTTATATATATTAATTCCCTTGCTTTCCTCAGCAAACAAACTTATCACTAGGATTATATATCTTGTAAATCCAAAATGTTTAATTTTCATGTGAAATTTATGTACAGGTGCTGGAAGAAGTATGCAAAAAACAGAATTTCAATCCCCGAGAATATAATCTAAAGTGAGTGTGTACTGACATCAGAGCTATATTATTTGTATGTGTATTCACTTGACACTATTTCTGTGCCTGCACCTTTTTTACATCAGACTGTCCAACTCTAAAAGTGCTGTTTACATCTGTCACTACTTTGGGCCTGGTTAACATCCCTGTCACCTCTCCGGTTCTGGTTCACATCTCTGTCACCTCTCCGGGCCTGGTGAACATCTCTGTCACCTCTCCGGGCCTGGTGAACATCTCTGTCACCTCTCCGGGCCTGGTGAACATCTCTGTCACCTCTCCGGGCCTGGTGAACATCTCTGTCACCTCTCCGGGCCTGGTGAACATCTCTGTCACCTCTCCGGGCCTGGTGAACATCTCTGTCACCTCTCCGGGCCTGGTGAACATCTCTGTCACCTCTCCGGGCCTGGTGAACATCCCTGTCACCTCTACGGGCCTGGTGAACATCCCTGTCACCTCTCCGGGCCTGGTGAACATCCCTGTCACCTCTCCGGGCCTGGTGAACATCCCTGTCACCTCTCCGGGCCTGGTGAACATCCCTGTCACCTCTCCGGGCCTGGTGAACATCCCTGTCACCTCTCCGGGCCTGGTGAACATCCCTGTCACCTCTCCGGGCCTGGTGAACATCCCTGTCACCTCTCTGGGCCTGGTTGGTTTACATCCCCTTTCACATCTGTATGACATATCTGTCACATCTGTCACATTACTGCCTGCACATTGTTTACATCTATCTGTCACATCTCTGCAAGAGGGCTTTGTATGAATCTGTCCATCTTCTCTCTGTACCTGTGCCTTCTTCATATCAATCTGTCACATCTCTGTACCTGTGTCTTACTTCCACCTGCATGTCTAGCCTGTGTTCCTGATTATTGTTTACACCTGTCTGTAACATCTCTGTACTGGTGTCTTCCTTACATTTGTCTGTCGCATCTCTGTACCCATGTCATGTTTAAATCTGCATGTCACACCCATGTACTGCTTGTTTGCATTTACAAGATTCTGGTTCTATTTAAACCAGCCAGTTACATCCTTTAAAAGGGCATTTATTAAAAGTTATGCATGCTTCTGGTACTCAATATATCATTGTGTTTTCTTAGGTGTGTGTATTTTGAAAACCTGCAATACTTATGTATATTCATGTCAGTCTAACTGTGATTTTTCAGTGTGTCTATTCTTCCTGAATTCTTTACCTGTTAGTATTGCAAAATAAATTTCTTTGCCAGGACCATATGGTCTGTGTATTTATATATCACATGATTTTGTAGTTGCACCCTGCTGGCTTTATTTGACTCCTGTAGATTTAGCTTGGATTGCACTATTTTACTGAGAAATTATTTTTCAGGCTGGTGTCCTTTTTACGACACCTTTTGTCCTTTCATCTGCAGGTTTCAGAGAACGGTGCTGGATCTTTCTCTGCAGTGGCGATTTGCCAACCTTCCCAATAATGCCAAACTGGAGATGGTGAGCTGCTCTCAGCAGCGAGCTGGAATCGAGAGTTCGGTGAGATACTTTCTGCATATTTTCAGGAATCCTGTGTTTTGTTTTTTTGTTGTTTTTTTTTCCCCTACGTTTTATTAGTTGATTTGTGGTGAAAGTGCATATAGTTATACGCGATTCCTGGTTTTACACAATACCTTGCTGCAACTTGTATACCCCTGCAGAGAGACTTTCCTCTGTATGCTGCATGCTTATTCTCCCACATGTAGATTAGATCAGCAACAGCTTGACAACCAGAATTATTTTTCTCTGGATATTGGATTTGGCTTTGACTGAGACATACAATTTTGAACACATATATTTTGTAGGTTTCACAAATCATGGTTACTACGCGGATACTAACACATGCATTTATCACATCTGCACAAGTTATCATTTTCTTGAAATAAGGGTTTCATGTATTGTAATTGGGATCCTAAGCACTCCAGAGATAGAGAGCTGTACATTTTGTGTTCTCTTGGCAATTAATTGGTGTAAATACTTTAATTACACAGTTCCATCCAATAGGATTTGTAGGATTTGTTTCACAGGATGGGAAATATAGAGACACTGGTGACATTGGTTCAATTGAGTGATATCATTTTAGTAATCTTGTAAAACAATGAAAAAGTCTGTTTTTGTAGAATATACTTTTTGTGTCTGTAAAACATTGAGGGATTCAGGGCTGCCTTTTGTGCATTATTGGTTAGGAAAATGTTTAATAAATTGCATATATTTTTATTAACTTACTTTATTGAGCTAATCTTTAAGACCAGTCATTTTTTTTTATTTTTTTTAATTCTTTATTTTGGTTGGTCATATAAGCAAATACAGGGAATAAGACTGTTATTATTGAACAGACGTACAAAAACCGTCAGAACAAAGACCAGTCATTTTTAAGCACTCTCCATGGTCAATTAGACGCTCAGGGAAAAGAAACCTCTGCCCAGGGGCTGTGTTGTCCTCTCAGCTCTTTCTCTCCAGCACTTATCTTCTTTTATCCTTGTCAATGTAACCACAGTGCAAATAGCTAATTAAGGGTTGATTATGCTTTAATTGATTACTTCCTCTAAACTTGTAAAAGTTCTTTTCTGGAAAAATTCCACTGTACTTGTATAGACTTATGTGTCATACTTCGTACATAACCTTCTATCTCTGAATGCATATCTTTGAATATTAATTTGGAAATGCCTTTGAGATGTTGTCATCATCACTAAACCATACCTTGAATAAAGTACACAACTGACATTTAGTTGTGTTCTGTTTTGGGGTATTTTTTGCGAAATAATACATAACAAACATAACAATCAAATTTTAAAAAATATATACATATATTACTGGTGTTCCCTGGAGACATTGCAAAATGAAATCTATACAGGTGAACTTAAGTATTGAAATCAAGTAAAATGGTCGCTTTTTGCATTTGATGAAATACATTTGGTGATGCTTTTATGTAAGCATAATATTGTACCAACTTGTATTTCAGTTTAACAGCCCTTTAATGTCACTGTTGATTTTCCCAACTGGGAACTGCAGACGACTTTTCAAGAGCAGTTTATTTTTGTGCACGGATCATATTATAAGTGTTGTTGTGTTCTTGGCATTAATATGTTATATTCTTCATGCATTTGGACAGAGTTGTCTATGACATTTACATTTCCCTGTATTTTTGTAATAGAAAGTTCGGGTAGCATTACAGTTGGAGGATGGGATGAGGTTACAGGATGAGTTCCTTTGCAGCCAGACTCTCTGGGCTATACTGGCCCACTTTTCACACACTAGGTAAGAACAGAAAAAGGTCTCTGCTATGAAATATCTGCTATTCACTTTATTATCTATGACTTGTAATATAGAATATACTTTTTCAGCCTTACTCAGTGTCTTATTTACACTATTTTTTGGAAACGCACAGCTATCCATGTTATATTTAATAGTATATTATGGCAAAGTACTGAAAATAAAAAGGGGGCAATTATAAAAACAGCTGCAAAATGCCCTATGACTGTAAATCACAAAATTAGAACTAATATGTTTAACAACATAGAAGGCTAATAATGTGTGCTGTAAAATACATTTGTTAGAAATAGCAAAAAATAAAATTTAACATTTTTTTCTCAGCTTCTTCTATTCACATTAATAAATATAAAAGTGCAATGTTGTTCCAAACAGGTTTTCCATAAACTAAATTGGTAATTACTGGTGTGATGATAACTGTATCAATACATTTTCTCTCTGGGGTTGGGGACCCTGGTCCCGTACCGCACAGATGAGATGACGCTGTCTGCTCTTTAAGTTTACTGTCAGGCGGCCGTTTGTGTTTTTCAGGGTGTGTTTGGAAGAAGTTCCTCCTGGAAGTGTTGCTGTATGTATTTATATGCGGGATGAGGTAAGGTGATGCACAGACATTTAGAATACTATTCCAGACGGCTCGTTAATGAGTGATTCATTTGCTCCTGTGTTTCCAGCTCGCACCTCTCTGCGTCCTCAGAAATGGGGAACTCGTGTATCGGAGTGGACAGACCCACCAACATGCTTTAAAGTTGTCATAAAAGTACATCGTTAAAGAGGGTAGAAAAAGAATACAAATGACTTCATTATATATTTAACACTGAACTCTTTGTGCCCAGCATCTTTTCTTTAACATATTGTAGCAAAAAAAAAAGTTGGCTTACATGGGAAAATTGTGTATATCTTTTTGAACAAGTTACAGGTTTGTAGGTTTTGTTGTCTGATCTTAAAAGACATCTCCACTGTTGGAAATGTCTATTTAAAATTGAATTGCCAACCCTCTAGCGATATAGTTGAGGCTTACACCTGGAAACTCCCTTTGCCCATTTACCGAATCCCAGAGTGGTAACTATCAGTGCTGTCCAGAGGAGAAAATGTAAATGAAGATATATAGATTCACGTGAGACTCTGCTTGGCAGAAGATATTTTTCTTTGCATGAACGGTAATCATTGTTGCACAGCCATGACACTCAGCCACAAAGCAGTTTTCTATCTTAGCCAAAAGAGTGAAAATATTTAGAAAAATGTGTCAAATTCCCATTTTTTTTTTCTCTATTGTTCAGTATTTATAAAGCTCCCACATTCTACCCAGTGCTATAAAAATGTTAAATACGCACGGCAAAACAATTTTAAACTATTCAGTGTAGTGGATTGTGTGCGCCAGGCTCTAAGCACTGTGATACTTGTCCAACAGCTGTAGATGTACTAAAATAAGCCGTAACCATATTAGGACTAGCTATATAGTCTATAGATCCGTCTCACAATTAGGAGTCCAGTGCTGAGTAAAATGCAACTACAGACCGGAAAAACAAATAATAAAAGCCAGAGGTATAACCGTTTATAACCTAAAGGGAATAAGGTTTTAGGTGTCTAGGGAATGTTGGTTAAAGGTGTGGTAGGAAAAGCAGTGGTTAAATGGAGAACTCAGGGTGAGAGAAGTCATGGTAAGCATATCCATGGAATTGATGTCATTGTTACTGGTAAAACTAAACAATGAAGATTGCTTGTGAAGGAGTTATTGTATATTGTCCATGTAACTGACCTCATCTTATCTTTAAGGTGACTGGAGAACAATCTTTAAAACAAACAACACTGCAGTCTTTGGGACTCACAAGTGGAAGTGCCATAATCAGGTAAGTGTGGAATTTTCTTCCCTTTTCATTAGTATATGAGCGTTATTTATGCTGGTATTGCCTGATTATCATGTATCTCTTTGACAAGGTTTGTAGTGAGGAAGTGTGACCAATCTGAGAGCAGACAGCCTATGAGGATACAAGAGGAAATAAAACCAGAGAAGTCTCCTGTCTATAAGATGAAGTTAGAGGATCACCTGGTAACTGAAAAAGTAAAAAATGAGCCTGCTGTGTGTCAGGAAGAGCGGCTGTCCTTTGAGACTGCTAAGAGAGTAGAACCACCAGCTGGAGTAAAGTTAAAGAAAATGGATACTGGGGTCTCTGCTTTGAGCTCCATCAGCCAATCCTGTGTGAGGGAAGTACAACCTGATGTGGAGAGGGACAAACCAGGTCCTTCCTCTGTAGGTTTAGCCAAACCTCTTGCTCAGGCGACTTCATTTATCCCTTTCCAAGGAGGTGGTCATCGGCTGGGCGGTGCCAACGTTCCTGAAGTTTCACCAGAAGCTGACATACTATGTGCCACTGCTCAAGAGCCTTTTTGCAGCCCAGGACCTTCTAAGCCAAAGAAATCCAAAACTGATGGAGAGGAAAATGGGTCAGGGGTAAGCCATGTTGCTTAGCTACAATGATGTTTCATGGGAATGTCACCTTCCTCAGAAACCAAAATGAGACAACTCCTACATTATGGTTGGAAATCTAAACTACATAATGCTTTGCTTTTTAGCCAGTAGACAGAGAACCAGTTGTGTGCCATTTGGATCTGGAAGAAAGTGTACTTGTCAATTCCCGGGAGCTCCCAGATGACTTCTTTGAGGTCACAGTCGATGATGTGAGAAGAAGATTTGCCCAACTAAAAAGTGAAAGGTGAAACGAGTTGTGGTCTTGTATTGTATTTTACATTTTTAAATGCATACTTGATGAAATGCAAATGATTCTGCGTCTATTGTGGAAGTTAGGATAACAATAGATTGCCTTTTAAAGATTTACTTAAAAGCATTATTTCTGAGATGTCACTTATGTGTATTCAAGGAGATCTAGGACTAGCATTAAGAGAAGTTATTGAACATACTACTTATTATGTGATATCCTCTTACTAAAGAGTGCTTTAGACCTTTGTTGCTCATTACATCTGTAGTCAGTTTACAAAACATTCATGGGGAAAAAAGTTAGCTTACAGTAAAGGGTCTGAAAGCATTGCTTCCTGATGGCCCCCCTGTGAAGTTTGGAGACCTCAATAAATGCACCACTGGGGACTATTATTACTAATTCCACCTCTTGGCTGCTCAATAGGCATGAGGTTCATAAGAGTTTGTCCTTTAGAGATAAACAATCACACCTCAAGTACACACCCATCATTATAAAAAGTGTTCTGTCAAACAGACAAGATAAATGTAAAGAAAGACACACTGTGTTACTGTCAATTGTCTGAGACTACAGTTGTATTATTTAAGTCTCCGCAGCCTACAACTAACCGGCTGCAAACTTTAAATTCCTTTTCAATAACCTTCCATATTGCAAAGTGATGCAGCAGGGGTGTATCCTCTCCTATTCTTTTCATCCTTCCCCCTAAGTCCAATTCATTAAATTAGTGTCCTTTGGTTTCTCTCTATCATGTTGCTTACTTTAGGGCTGTCCGTCACGTGGCCTGTGGGCCAGATGTGACTCTTATAAAGCTGCTTTTGTGGTTCACGGTTTTCACAAAAGCTGAATAGACTCTATTGGATGACATCAGTTTTTGAATAGTATTTGGCTCACAAACCTATAATTAACAGGAATCCGACCTTGCTCATGGACATACGTGGATAGCACTAACTACATTATATTCTTTAAAACTCTTATATCCCCTTAATTTATTGATATTTCTGTACCATTGTGTGATTTTTACTAAGTATATTGCTTTATTTTTCTGGCTTCGTTTGGGAACCTTCTATTTTCTGCCACATATCATCATACAGAACTGCTTTTTGTTGTGTTATGAAGCGCTGTAGAGGTAAACATGTGATCAGTTGTTTGATTACTGCTGTATTATAAAGAGCAAGTAAAGACATTTTCTCTTTCATCCAGTCTGGGGGACACTGCTTTACCATGGGTTGTGGAGGGGAGCTTGGGAGTTGGCACCTAACTAGTTAACTTTAGTACTGCCTACAGACCCCTCCCCTCTACAATCCCCCCGCCTCTTCCTCCTCAGTTTTTTTTTAGGTGCCCAGGAGTTGGGCAGTGTTTTTTAGTACTTAGTGTAAATTTAAATTTTTTTATTTCTTTTATTTGAGTTTTATTCATTTTTTACAGGTGGCAGCGCTGGAGTGTGTTCTACTATAGAGAGCACACTCACAGCTGTGCAGCGCAGGCTCTCACTGGCAGGGACTGAAGAGAAAGAAGATGGGTGCCTGATTGAGGAGTGACAAGCGGTCTCAGGGACCGCTGTCACTCCTCCAGTTTCCCCGATAACCGGCGCTGCCATTACAGGCATAGAGTGCCGGTTATCGGATATTGAAGACGCCGGTGGCCATTTTTGATTTTTGCCAGCGGCGCTACGGAGAGGAGGAAGGGGGCTATACCAAGATTCCCCCCTCATACATAGGAGGGGGGCGTCGGGTATCTTCCGCTGCGGAGACCTCTGTCCTAGAGGTCTCCACTACTCTGCCACGCTTCAAGCAAGTTTCTTTTTTTTTTTTAAAAAATGGATAGCTGCAGAGACAGCAATTACTGAAGGGGGGGAGCTAAAGCATAGAGTTCCCTCCTCCTTCCAGAGAGAGTTGGTCTATCCCAGTCTTCTGGCAACAAGAGAAGCCTGGGAAGAAGTGAACAGAGCTGAGGGAGCAGGCACAGGACACTGCTGTTGGACTTCTCCCCTTTGTGGCCTATGGGCTAAGTATCAGCTTTATTTAAACACATAAATTGTTTTTCTGTGTAATAACTGGGCTAGTAAGGTTTACATTATAGTCTCCTACTTGCCTAAATATTTTATGGTGTTTAACTATTACAAGTACAACTTTTATGATAAGATCAGTTGATTACTTGTTATTCACTCTGTTCTCTCCATACATTACTCTCTCTCTTTACTCAGCTAGATTAATAATTTAGTCTGTGTGCTTGGTGTGCCTTCCTTTATAAGAATGACAGATAAGGAAAAGGGCCCTATAGCAAAATATTTCACATGTTCAAAAAGTCATGTAAAATTACCTTGTGGGCAAAAGGACCCTTCGGCGCTCTGCCTGCGAAGCAGGGGCTCCCCCTGCGCAAACCAGCAGTTTTCAGTCCCACTGACGGAGGAGCCGGCCTGGGTAGCCTCCCTGACACGGTCGGTTTCCTCCCTAGCACAGATGGTTTTTCAATCTCATACTCAGTTGGGCCTCCTTGTTACCACAGGTTCTATTGGAACGTCTATACCAGGACCTTCCTCTTCTCATACAGACCTAGCCCCTGTTCCCACAGAACCGGCATGGTCTACAGCAATTATAAAGGGTTTTGATAAACTAAACCAGTTACTTGAATCCCCAAACATTCCGCCTACTGAAAGAAGGAGGCCTAGATCTGATAATACCCTTATGTCCTTTCAGACTCTGAGGAGTTTTCAGAGGAAGGGGGGGGAAATTATTTCTGATCCTGACCAGGTTCAACCTTTGGGACAGGAAGAAAGCTCTAAAAGCCAATTTATTAATGATTTGGTTTTAGCAGTGAGACAGGCGTTGGACCTCCCAGAACCGGAGGATACTACTCCTAGAGACAGAAGTCTCTTTAAGAAGGCCAAAAGAAAGGCTACCCGTTTTCCCCCTTCCGTGGAACTTAAGGATATTGCAGAAGGAGCCTGGAAACGGCCTGATAAGAGGTTCTCTGTTCCCAAAAGGTTCTCTTCCCTGTACCCATTGCAGGAGGAAGATGTCATTCGCTGGGAGAGTATTCCAAAAGTGGATATTCCATAACCAGATTGGCCAAGCACACTTTACTCCCAGCTCCAGGTTCTGCATCTCTGCAGGATGTCAATGACCGCAGAGTGGAATCCCAGCTGAAATCTATATTTACGGCTGCGGGTTCTTCCTTTAGGCCTACATTTGCTTCGGCTTGGGTGGCTTGGAGTCATGGAACCATGGGCAGACCAGCTGGCAGAGGCCTTACAGGACTCTGATTTACTTCCCCTGGCTTTGCATTTGAAGGAGGCATCGGGGTACCTTTATGAGGCGACCCAGAACACAGAGGCTGTATCCTCTTCTATTCAGGCTGCATCTATTTCAGCAGGAAGAACGTTATGGCTGAAATACTGGGAAGGAGATGCGGAATCAAAAAAGTCAGTGGAAACCATTCCTTTTTCTGCAGCAGGTTTGTTCGGTCCGGAATTGGATACCCTGATCTCACAGGCAACGGGGGGGCAGAAGTACTTCCTTGCCGGTATTCGCTAGCAGGAGCAGAAACCCTCGGGTCAGCTCCTTTGGTCAGCCTTTTCGGGGGACCTCCTTGCCTAGAGGACAGTCCTTTAGAGGCAGACAGCCCAATTCTCGAGGCTCCTCTGCCAGGGGGAGAACCTCGCTTGCAGCTAGACGCCAGGCCTCCAAGACCCAGGAAAAGCCTGCGTCCTGACGACCACTCTCTTCTCCTGAAAGGGGCGCCAGTGGGGGGACGTCTGTCTTTGTTTCAGGAACAGTGGGCAGCGTCCTCCCAAGATTCTTGGATTCGGGGAATTATATCATAGGGTTACAGGATAGACCTGCTGGGCCCGGTTCCACATCGCTTCTTCATAACCCCGCTCCCCCGAGATCCATCAAGAAGGCAGGCGATACAGGATTGTGTCGCCTCTCTTCTTTCTCAAAGAGTTATCTGCAGGGTCCTAGATTACCAAAAGGGACAGGGGTTTTATTCAAACCTGTTTCTGGTCAAGAATCCTTCGTCCCATCCTAAACTTAAAGGGCCTCGATGTGCACTTACGGGTGGACAAATTTCGGATGGAATCCCTAAAGTCAGTGATAAACGGATTAGAGAAGAATCCGTTTATGGCGTCCATAGACATAAAAGATGCATACCTCCATATTCCCATTGGGATCCAACATCAGTCTCTTCTAAGATTCTCTGTGGGATCCTTCCACTATCCGTTTCGGGCCCTTCCCTTTGGCCTCTCAACAGCACCAAAGGTTTTTCACGAAGATCATGTCAGTTATGGCAGCATGTCTTCACCTTCAAGGAGTTCAGGTCGTGCCCTATTCAGACGACCTGCTCATCAAATCCTCCACGGAAAATTGCTTACGTCATCTCTTATCCCTCTCCTTGGCGGTTCTCGAGGGCCATGGATGGCTAATAAACTTAAGGAAATCCCAGATGGTTTTGTGTCAACGCATGGTTTCCTAGGGCTCATTATGGACACCAGCCAGCAAGGATGTTCCTGCCTGTCGAGAAGATCAGTTCTATTCAGAGTATTACTACTCAGGACTTGTCCTCTCCCAGCCCCTCAATGCACTTGTGCATGCGGCTGCTGGGAAAGATGGTGGCCTCATTTGAGACCATCCCCTTCCGTCGAGCCCATTCTCGATGTCTTCAGTGGGATCTGTGGACGAATGGTCAGGATCCCATCTACGTTTGGCTCTCCAGAGAATCTCTCTATCTCCAGGGTGAGAGATTCACTTCAATGGTGGCTGATTCAGGTTCACCTGACGGTGGCCCGGTGTTTCGCTCCATGGTCTTGGATCATAGCCACAACGGACGCCAGCCTAAGAGGTGGGGGGGGGGGGGGGGCGGTAATCCTGCACCTCAGGCTCCAGGGACTTTGGTCGGTTCAGGAATCAGCCCTATCCATAGACGTGCTGGAGTTGAAGGCAATTCTACTGGCCCTCCTGGGGGGCCCAGTCCCTCCTCCAGGGCCACCCTGTCGGAATTCAGTCAGACAATGCCTTAGTCGTGGCATATGTCAACAGGCAGGGAGGAACCAGGAGTGCAGCTGCAATGAATATTGCAGCTCAAATTCTGGTTTGGGCAGAACAGGGGGAGTGGTCACTCCATCCGGAGGTTTTCCAGTCCCTGGTTCAGAGATGGGGTCTTCCGGACATAGATCTCAGGGCCTCCAGACACAACAAAAAGGTTCACAGGTTCTGCGCAAGGGCAAGAGATCCCTTAGCGGTGGCAGTGGACGTCATGACGATGTCATGGGAGTTCAGGTTAGGATACCTGTTTCCTCCGATCCCCATGCTTCCTCGCGTGCTCAGACGAGTAAGGCAGGGAGGTCTGCCAGTAATTCTAATAGCTCCCTTATGGCCGCGCCGAGTCTGGTACGCGGACATAATCTCTATGGCGGAAAGACAGGGTTTCCGTCTTCCGTCTCGAGACGACCTTCTTCTGCAGGGTCCCTTCCGTTACCAGAATTTACCTCAGGAGGGCTAGGAAACAGGAAATTGTAATGCTCAGTTTAGCGGCATGGCTGTTTAAGCTAGCCTCTGGAGGGCTAGAAGTTTTTCCTCCAGCATGGCAAACACTATGATGCGAGCCAGAAAGCCAGTCTCAGCTCGCACCTATCTCCGGATTTGGAAGGCCTATATCAGATGGTGCGAAAATAGGACGTGTCACACGTCCTCCTTTCGTCTTCCTCGTTCTTGGCTTTTCTTCAAGATGGCCTGGAAGCAGGCCTTCGTTTAGGTTCCCCAGAAGTTCAGGTATCGGCATTTCAGTCTTTTTGCACCTGAAATTAGCGGATTTGCCAGATATTAGGACTTTCCTTCAGGGAGTCTTGCATATTCAGTCTCCCTATGTTCCGCCTACAGCACCGTGCGATCTCAACCTGGTGCTGGACATGCTTAAAGGGCCTCCCTTTTAGCCATTATTGTGGCAGATTGAAGTGGTTGACCTGGAAGGTCCTCTTTCTTTTGACTATTGCATCTGCGCGTAGGGTTTCAGAATTAGGAGCTCTGTCTTGTCAGGAACCATATCTGGTTTTTCACAAAGGACAGAGCGGTTGAGAACCCTCCCTTCCTTCGTTCCTAGAGAGTTTCGGCTTTCCATCTGAAACAGGAAATTGTAATTCCGGTCTTTTCTCCAACTTCCCATTCGGATTCAGAGTCTATGGAAAAGTTAGATGTGGTTAGGGCGCTCCACGTTTACGTCAAAGGAACTTCTCTAATGAGGCGTACTGTTTCCTTGTTTGTTCTTTATGATGCTAATAAGAGAGGCTAGCCAGCCTCAAAACAGTCCATTGCAAAATGGATTACAGCTACCATTAGGCAAGCTTACATAAGGCTAACCGTCCGGTGCCAGAGAGACTTACGGACCATTCTACCAGATCGGTAGGGGTGTCTTGGGCAGCGAGATATGGGGCTTCTGCAGACTAGTTTTGCAGGGCAGCCACCTGGTCCTCTGTCCACACCTTTACAAAGGTTTTCCAGTTTAATATATTTGCTTCCGCGGATGCAAATTTCGCTCGTAATGCTTTACGAGCGGGGCTTTCAGAGTAGTCCCACCCTTAGGGAGCTGCTTTAGAACGTCCCCATGGTAAGCAGTGTCCCCCCAGACTGGATGAAAGAGAAAAGAGGATTTATGTACTTACGTTAAATCCGTTTCTCTGATTCCGTCTGGGGGACACTGCGATCCCTCCCTTCTGCTTTTCCTCTATATGCTCTTGGTTGATTGACCTATCTCCTTGGGGCTTTTTAAATAACTGAGGAAGAGGCGGGGGGATTGTAGAGGGGAGGGGTCTGTAGGCAGTACTAAAGTTAACTAGTTAGGTGCCAACTCCCAAGCTCCCCGCCACAACCCATGGTAAGCAGTGTCCCCCAGACGGAATCAGAGAAACGGATTTAACGTAAGTACATAAATCCTCTTATTTGGCATAATCGTACAGGGCCTGATTCCTTAAGGCACGCAAGACGAACTTAATATGCTTTTTTTTTCTTTTTTTTTTTAAAAAAATGCACATAATTTGGGCTTATGTCTGTCCATATTCAACTACAATAGATCTCAAGAAACTTTTCTCTCTTTGATTACTGGTCTAGGTATGCACTTCTCTGACAGACTATACACTTCAGGATATATAAAATACATATGTGGAACATAAAGTCCCAGCAGATCGCACAGGGAAAAAAATATCAATTATCGTCACATAATTATAATATATGTAGTCCTTAATGAAACAATCTTAAAAAAATAAATATTTCCTTTTTATTCAATGAAATACAGTTATCAGGATGTTATTAATGTCTACTATACATAAAATGCAGATTCACAGTTGCTCTTGATTGCAAACACATGTTTTAGCATGCATAGGTGACCATCATCACTATCAGTCAGCACGTACATCTGACCTGTAGCTGGTGAAAGTGATACGACAGAAAAACACTTACCTTTGAGATGCCCAAAGCTCGAATCGGGCACTGCTGCGTGCGTTTGAGCTTGGCACGCCCTTACTGTACACTGACTACATGAATTCACCAATTCCCACCCCCGTTCTGTCATCAGTGTCCTTTGTGCTTGTAGATTAATTGGATGTTCTTGTGTTCACTGGCGTATATGCCGTTTCTGGGCATGCACAGAGCGATTTTACGCACAATACGGCACATATCAGCATTTTCGTTCTTTGAATCAGGCTCCACTGCATTACTGTGTTGAAAAAAATACATGGAATCACTAATGTGTTTTTTAATTAACTAGATATGTAAATCGTTCTTTTTCACATCAAGGAGTGATTCTTTAACAGAGCAGACTCAGAATGACTGACCGCTATACAGACTTGCTTTGCAATAATGAACTCTGGGAATTAGTGGATTCTTACACATGGGCAATGACATCACAGTAGCTCAGTAGACAAAAGTCAGAACTGTTTCACCTTTATCGTATTCTGCTAGACACCAGGGTCTTCATTTGCATTTAATGGACTGGGGAGATAATATTTTACATTTTAACAGAGCTGCAGTGGAATGTCGGGTCATTGCTGAGCAATGCGTTTTACCTTCATTGTACTGCAAATGGTAGTTTTGAGTTTGTGTTCTTTTAGCATACACTTTTGAATGTTCCGAACAGCACGGATTATTAGGAGATGTGAGCTGATTATAAGGGAAACTGTGATCTGTGACTGTTCAATAAGTGAGGACAGGGCTGTCTCTAATATATTCAGTAGTATATGGGGAAGAGAATGGAGGCACGTTTGAAGTAACAACTTGAGCATTAGAGCCCTTTTACACATGTATAAAAATATATATATATTGTGAATCTGTGGTTTGTAAATCGTGTACATTTGTTAAGACAAAACTCCTAGGTTTTATGTTCATCTTCCAATGTAATGCAATGTAACTTGAGACATGACCTTGGAAAAGTAAGATCTTGGAAAACACCCATTCCCTAAAATGGGCACATAACACATCAGTTCATTTATGTTAACTTTGCGTTTGTCAAGCACGCGTGAAAGGTTTCTTAGATAGTGGAAGGAGCAGGGTGCTCAAACAGCACAGGTTAGTGATGTTAGGGCTCCTGACTGACTTGGGTAAATATACTTTTTATGAAATGAGGTTTATATATGGCTCAAGTAGTGTAGTCTGGTATCGTAATGCTTACAGTGTATACGAAGCAAAGATTTAGCATATATCGCAGGAAAACACAATGAAGTATATGTAATTTACGTGCATGTAGTTTAAGCTGTGTAATAATAAATATGGCCGGTAGGATATATATATATCTCTTCTTTCTTCTCTCTTCTCCTCTCTCTTTGTTGCCGCATTGCTTGTAGCCCAGCTGTAAAACAGTCTTTCTGTGAGATCTTTTCATCTTCCTTATATAGTATAAGTTGAAACGTTTTACTTTCAGTCTTGGTAAGTTTTCTTCTCATTTACTGCTAATAAGTCTTTAATCTATTGCTATGTCTTCTACTCTCACCAGACATCGACTAGAGGAAGCCCCTCTAATCACTAAAGCTCTGAGGGAGGCACATTTGAAGGAAAAATTGGAGCGATACCCAAGGGTAGGAACCTGGCACTTTATATGTCCAAGACTTATTTAATCCTGAGGCTAAATGTATTAAGTTCCGATTTCTGCAAGTTGCCGGCAATCGGCGACTTTTGCAGGGGAAATGTAAAGCGGACAATGATAAGCCATCACACTTTAAATTTCCCCTGCAAAATCGCAGATTTTCGTCGACTTGCAGAAATTGGAACTTAGCAAATTTACCTGGTGTTCACACTTGTTGTCTAAAGTTTCTGTTAACAGATGAGTGTAGGGAAATTATAGTAAGATAATACAGGTAACAGCATTGTATGGTCAACAAGAGCAGAGGAAAGGAGCTTGTGATTGACAGGCTTAGGCAGGCAGCCTATGGCTAGGTGTTGTGCAACCAGTCTGACTGGCTGGGCATTGTGTAGTTCCACAACGATAAAAAGCCAAAGATTCCCTATCTCTGGCTTTAAAGAACAGCATTCTAAAACAGTACTTCTCTGACAAATTTAAGAGTAAATGGAAATTAATTTTTACTGATTGCAAATAAATTAGGTTGCTCAAAATGTTTTCTGTAGGGTTTAATTAGTTTAAAATATTTAACTCATTTTGATATTGGATTGATGCTGCTAAGCCAAAAATATCCTGTTGTCATATTGACTCAGTCACATCTCATTGAGTGAACCCTGCTTTATATTTGTATTCCAGCCAGAGCAGAGAACAGGGCAGCGGTAATATGGGGCAACTAAAGGTGGCCAAATGTGTTCTAATGTTGTTTTAAACCTATTTTGGACAGTTATAGTGTGGACCCAAGAAGAGTATTTTGATGCCATCCAGGGTAGCTGGTAAATCCAGTCATATGGTGTTGTATCTATCCACGTAAGGGGTCGTCATCTAACAGTGCTTATTGTGCCCTGTATGAGGTCAGTCCAAGTGGTTGGATTGGCCTGAGTAGCGGCATCTTAAATACACGTGGCTCTTCTAAGGGCGAGTGCCTGTTGTACCCTTTAAATGCAAGTACAAGATGTTTATAATCTTATTTACCATGGAATGTATTAAGTAGGCATTAGGTGGGAAATTCGGTATTTACAGCTTGTTTACATGAACTTGTTTGAACATTTCCCTCTGTTGCCCTTGGAAAACACACAGACAAACGTAAACGTTAGCCCTACGGAATAATGATCTCTATAGCGATCAGCATCTTGTGAAACGGTACATCCGGCATAAACATTTTGAGCATGTTCTGTTTTTGGTCTGTGCATCTTCGTTCAAACCTAAAGTGTTATCTATGCTCTTCTCTCCTCTGCTGTCTGTGCAATTAGAAGTGTCTCTATAGGGATTAACAATCCTTAGGGCTGCTGAATATTCTCTACAGATTCCCTTCATGTCTATACCAGTCAGACCTCAACCAAAGAAGAAGTAAAAAGCAACTCCCGTAAATAAGCCTTGTCATTGTTTTGGTAACATACAGACAAAAATTAGAATTCTTAACCGCAAATCGAATTGAAATAATTTTATCAAGGTTACTGGTTAAACCGAAACTATACATGTCCTGCTTGCCATCTTGCCTTTAAACTTTTTTTCTTTTCCACCTTAGTTGAAGCAAGGGCAGCACAGTGGCCTAGTGGTTAGCACTTCTGCCTCACAGCGCTGGGGTCATGAGTTCAATTCCCGACCATGGCCTTATCTGTGTGGAGTTTGTATGTTCTGCTCGTGTTTGCGTGGGTTTCCTCCGGGTGCTGCAGTTTCCTCCCACACTCCAAAAACCTACTGGTAGGTTAATTGGCTGCTATCAAAATTGACCTTAGTGTGTGTGTATGTATGTTAAGGAATTTAGACTGTAAGCTCCAATGGAGCAGGGACTGATGTGAGTTCTCTGTACAGCGCTGCAGAATCAGTGGCGCTATATAAATAAATCATAATGAAATGAATGAAATTTATTTCTTTGGCTCTTGTGTTCTGGTGCAATTGTTTATGTAGAAATTATTGTTTCCGTAATGAGGCTCATGGTTTCTTGTTGCTTTGGGAAAGTGCTGAAGTTGGGTACTGGGTCATTGCCAAGGTTATATGTATCTTTTGAAGTCTGAAAGATCTGGTGTGGATGATTATTTGGGTACTGCTACCTATGTCGGAAATCTGAAGTTCTGTCAGGATATTGGAACTTTTCCATATATACCAAAATATGTAGATTTTAGAATGTTTTTTTTTCATATTGAATGAAGTTGTGTATTATCGTTTCTGGCTCTTTAAGGCTTTGGTATTGTGGGTCAGTGATGTATCTCTGAAGCTGGTTCACTCAGTAGATAACAATATCGGACTGTAATCTTGTGAAAATGAAGATTCCCAGTATAGATAAAGATTGCTTTTGCTTTAGTACCACCTTTTATTTTTATGTTCTATCCACTTCCTACAATTGAGGTTGTTGCTATAACAGATTTAGAATAATCTCCATAAATCAGCCCATGAGGTGACTGTATTATGGAATGATTTCATTCTCCGGGGTAATTCCTGAGATCTTGGTGAAAATGGGACAACAATTCTTGCGTTCTAGTTCTAGTAACACGGGTGTGTGCCAATAGTGAGGCCGCTGTTGCAGGGATATTTTGGGCGCTGCAAAATGGAGGGAAGTAATTAAAGCCAATTCCAAATATATACATTAATGGTATTTGCCTTGTTGTGAAATCTAATATAGCTTAACAACATCAACATTTGTCTTTTAAAGTGCACTCAGCTCATATGTAAATGTTTATTGTAGTTTGTATAAGGGATGAAAAGGCTTCATTTCAGTTGCAGCCTCAGGCAGAACCCTGATTGCTAATCTTCTCTGTTATGTTTCCTGGTGACTTGTTGTCTTCTGTATTACAAGGAATCTCTTCCTTAGAGCTAATAATAAAATAATGAAGTGACACATCATCTTCACAGACTTATAATCATCTTCCAAAATGGCATAGTCTCCCTTTGTGGTATGCAATAGGTTGCAGACATGTTCGCTCAGTCCTCAAGGTCCCATTTAAATTTATAATAAGTAGTTGTTGAATGCCTAGGAGAGCTAAAGGCACTTAGTATTGAGTCTTCAGTGGATAAAAGAACATCTGTGTTTTGTTTAAACCTACTAAATGTATATAGTATTTGGACGGCTTGTATAACATCACTGGTCCTATCTAGAAACCAGGCCATGCGGATGAAAAAGAGCTTTTAATTATTGCCACTTTGAAGCCTTTCCTCAGCATCATGTAAAAGTTATCCCACACACGCTCTGACGCAGTTCCATCATTTGTGTTGCACATATTTAGGATGAATGGTGACATTTAATACATTGCTTTGGTACAAACAATCACTTTTCCATGGATTTATTTTTTTTGTAATGGTTTTTTTTCATTCTTTGCCAAGTTGTTTGTTCTATGATTGATGATGCCTGTCTACTTTATTTTTCATATATACATAACAACATAATGAGGCATGCATTCAGTTTTTTCGGACTAAACGTACATGAAATAGGCAGATATTTAGGAGATGTGGCTCTTTCAGACCTGACATTTGTTATGGCCCTATAGATCTGTGACTCTGACTGGCCATTGTACAGGCAGCTCTCCACTTGTTACGTCTCAGGAAACTACACTGTACTTTGTTGTTAGGAATAAAAGTAATAACCCCAAAGAAGAAATCTCATGATTAGGTTGATTAAAGGGGACTAAGCCTAACTGAGTGTAATATTAAGACATTTCTTTTTTTGGGGGGGGGGGGCGAAAATAGTGCCTCCGTTTGTAGCGTTATATAAAATGTTTGAAACACGAAGATCTAAAACGTTACCAGCATATAACACTTTTCCCCCCTAATTAGCCACCAAATTTTTTATTTGTATTCTTTTCCCATCTAGACTGCTGCAGCATTTGACCTTTATTGGCCTTCCCATTACATATTTCCTGAGTAGAGAATCCAAAACTCTGATTCCAGACTTTACTCAACTGTTGATCTTCCTCTACCTTCTCCTCTCTGTAATTCACGTATTGGTTCTCTACACATTTCCAACACTGCCTCATCCTGTATGAATTCCCTTATTTCTAAATACTCCCTAATCACCCGTTTAGTCTACTGATGACCTCAGACTGTCTTCTACTCTGGTAATCTATAAATTACACTTTCATCAGCAGCACCTTAAGCACCTCACAGCCTCAGACTCTTTCACCTTTCAGATGTTTAAATGTTTTTTCAAACCACTTATAGCCATACACTCCACAGCTCACACCACACTGTGTCCAAAACCCAATTCATATACTGTATATATCCTTAATCATTAAGAAAGCAAGCCTTGTGGCAACCACAAACTTCCATTTCTCTTTCATCCAGTCTGGGGGACACTGCTTACCATGGGGTTGTGGAGGGAGCTTGGGGAGTTGGCACCTAACTAGTTAACTTTTAGTACTGCCGACAGACCCCTCCCCTCTACAATCCCCCTGCCCTCTCTTGTTCAGTTTTTTTTAGGTGCCCAGGAGTTGGGCAGTGTTTTTTAGTACTTAGAGTAATTTTAAAAAAATGTATTTCTTTTATTTGATTTTTATTTTTTATACAGGTGGCAGCGCTGGAGTGTGTTCTACTATAGAGAACACACTCACAGCTGGGCAGCGCAGGCATTCCCCTGTCAGATGAGAGCCAGCGGCTCTCACTGGCAGGGACTGGAGAGGAAGAAGATGGGTGCCTGATTGAGGAGTGACAAGCGGTCTCAGGGACCGCTGTCACTCCTCCAGCCTCCCCGGATACTGAAGACGCTGGCGGCCATATTGGATTCAGTCAGTCGGCGCTACGGAGAGAGGAGGAAGGGGGCTATACCAAGATTCCCCCCTCATACATAGGAGGGGGGCGTCGGGTATCTTTCGCTGCGGGGACCTCTGTCCTAGAGGTCTCCACTACTCTGCCACGCTTCAAGCAAGTTTCTTTTTTTTTGAAGAAGGATAGCTGCAGAGACAGCAATTACTGAAGGGGGGGAGCTAAAGCATAGAGTTCCCCCCTCCTTCCAGAGAGAGAGATGGTCTTTCCCAGTCTTCTGGCGCCAAGAGAAGCCCGGGAAGAGTGAACAGAGCTGAGGGAGCAGGCACAGGACACTGCTGTTGGACTTCTCCCCTTTGTGGCCTATGGGCTAAGTATCAGCTTTATTTAAACACATAAATTGTTTTTCTGTGTAATAACTGGGCTAGTAAGGTTTACACTATAGTCTCCTACTTGCCTAAATATTTTATGGTGTTTAACTATTACAAGTACAACTTTTATGATAAGATCAGTTGATTACTTGTTATTCACTCTGTTCTCTCCATACATTACTCTCTCTCTCTCTCTCTTTTTACTCAGCTAGATTAATAATTTAGTCTGTGTGCTTGGTGTGCCTTCTTTTATAAGAATGACAGATAAGGGAAAGGGCCCTATAGCTAAATATTTCACATGTTCAAAATGTCATGTAAAATTACCTTGTGGGCAAAAGGGCCCTTTGGCGCTCTGCTCTGCCTGCGAAGCAGGGGCTCCCACTGCGCAAACCCAGCAGATATCAGCCCCACTGACGGAGGAACCGGCCTGGGTGGCCTCCCTGACACAGTCTGTTTCCGCGCTAGCACAGATGGTTTTTAAATCTAACCAATTGCTATCTACTGTGGCTACTTCGGTGGCTAATAATACTAGTACTCAGTTGGGCCTCCCTGTTACCACAGGTTCTATTGGAACGTCTTTACCAGGACCTTCCTCTTCGCTTACAGACCAAGCCCCTGTTCCCACAGAACCGGCATGGTCTACAGCTTTTATTAGGGGTTTGAATAAGCTTAACCAGTTGCTTGATTCCCCAAACATCCCGCCTACTAAAAGAAAGAGGCCTAGATCTGATAATCCCCTTATGATCCTTTCAGATTCTGAGGAGTGTTCTGAGGATGAGGGGGCAGATTTTTCCGATCCTGACCAGGTTCAATCTTTGGAACAGGATGAAAATTCCAAAAGCCAATTTATTAATGATTTTGTTTTAGTGGTTAGGCAGGCGTTGGACCTCCCAGAACCGGAGGATCCTACCCCTAGAGACAGAAGTCTCTTTAAGAAGGCCAAAAGGAAAGCTAGCCGTTTCCCCCCTTCTGTAGAACTTAAAGACATTGCAGAAGGAGCATGGAAACAACCTGAAAAAAGGTTCTCTGTTCCCAGAAGGTTCTCTTCCCTGTATCCCTTGCAGGAGGAAGATGTTGTTCGCTGGGAGAGTATTCCCAAAGTGGATGTTCCCATAGCCCGATTGGCAAAACACACCTTACTTCCAGCTCCTGGTTCAGCGTCCCTTCCGGATGCCAATGACCGAAAAGTTGAATCCCAGCTGAAGTCTATTTTCGCGGCTGCAGGTTCTTCCTTTAGACCCACTTTTGCTTCGGCTTGGGTTGCTAGAGCCATGGAAGTATGGGCAGACCAGCTGGCAGAGGCCTTACACGACTCTGATTTACTCCCCCTGGCTTTGTATTTGAAGGAGGCATCGGGGTACCTTTATGAGGCGGCCCAAAACTCTGCGGCCGTCTCCTCTTCTATTCAGGCGGCATCTATTTCAGCTAGAAGGACGCTATGGCTGAAATCTTGGGAAGGAGATGCGGAATCAAAAAAGTCTGTTGAAACCATTCCTTTTTCAGCAGCAGGTTTGTTCGGAATTAGATACCTTGATCTCCCAGGCAACGGGGGGCAAAAGCACTTCCTTGCCGGTATTCCCTAGTAGGAGCCGGAACCCTCGGGTCAGCTCCTTTCGTCAGCCCTTTTGGAGGACCTCCTTGTCTAGAGGACAGTCATTTAGAGGTAAACAGCCCAAAGCTCGAGGCTCCTCTTCTAGGGGGAGATCCTCGTTTTCGGCCAGGCCTCCAAGAACCAGGAGAAGCCTGCGTCCTGACGACCACTCGGTTCTCCTGGAGGGGGCACCAGTGGGGGGTCGTCTGTCTTTGTGTCAGAAACAGTGGGCGGCGTCCTCCCAAGACTCTTGGATTCGGGGCATTATATCAAGGGGGTACAGGATAGATCTGCTGAGCCCCATACCTCATCGTTACTTCGTAACCCCTCTACCCCGAGATCCAACAAGAAGACAAGCAATACAGGATTGTGTCGCCTCTCTTCTTTCGCAGAGAGTTATCTGCAGGGTCCCAGACTACCAAAAGGGACAGGGGTTTAATTCAAACCTGTTCCTTGTCAAGAAGCTGGACGGCTCCTTCCGACCCATCTTAAACCTAAAGGGCCTCAATGTACACTTAAAGGTCGACAGATTTCGGATGGAATCTCTGAGGTCGGTAAAAAACGGTTTGGAGAAAGATCAATTTATGGCTTCCATAGACATAAAAGATGTATACCTCCACGTTCCCGTTTGGAGCGACCATCAGTCCCTCCTCAGATTCACAGTGGGATCCTCCCATTATCAGTTTCGGGCCCTCCCCTTCGGCCTCTCCACTGCGCCGAGGGTTTTTACGAAGATCATGTCGGTGATGGCAGCGCGTCTTCACCTTCTTGTTCAGGTCATGCCTTATCTGGACGACCTGCTCATCAAATCCTCCTCAGAGAATTGCTTGCGTTATCACTTGTCCCTCACCTTGGCGGTTCTCAAGGGCCACGGATGACTGATCAACTTAAAAAAATCCCACATGGTTCCGTGTCAACGCATGGTTTTCCTAACCCTCATCATGGACACTAGCCAGCAAAAGGTGTTCCTGCCTGTCGAGAAGATCGCTTCAATTCAAAGCATAACAGCCCAGGTCTTGTCTTCTCCCAGCCCCTCAATCCACTTGTGCATGCGACTGCTGGGAAAGATGGTGGCCTCCTTCGAGACCATTCCTTTTGGTCGAGCTCACTCTCGTTGTTCTCAGTGGGATCTGTTGACAAAATGGTCAGGATCCCACCTACGCTTAGATCTCCAGAGGATCTCTCTATCCCCGAGGTCGAGAGAATCACTCCAGTGGTGGCTGATTCAGGATCACATGACAGTAGGCAGATCCTTCTCTCCATGGTCATGGATCATAGCTACGACAGACGCCAGCCTGAAAGGTTTGGGGGCGGTAATCCTACACCTCCGGCTCCAGGGCCTTTGGTCGGTTCAGGAATCGGCCCTATCTATAAACGTGTTGGAACTGAAGGCTATTCTTTTGGCCCTCAGGGGAGGCCAGACCCTCCTCCAGGGCCACCCTGTCGGGGTTCAGTCCGACAATGCCACGGCTGTGGCATATATCAACAGGCGGGGGAACCAGGAGTGCAGCTGCAATAAAGATTGCAGCTCAGATCTTGATTTGGGCAGAACAATATGTTCCAGCAATATCGGCAGTATTCATTCCAGGAATACACAATTGGGAAGCCAACTATCTAAGTCGCAACCAGATGATGCCGGGGGAATGGTCACTCCATCCGGAAGTCTTTTAGTCTCTGGTTCAGAGGTGGGTTCTTCCGGACATAGACCTCATGGCCTCCAGACACAACAAGAAGGTCCTCAAGTTTTGCGCAAGGGCAAGAGACCCCTTAGCGGTGGCAGTGGACGTCATGACGATGTCATGGGAGTTCAGGATGGGATACCTGTTTCCTCCGATTCCCATGCTTCCTCGCGTTCTCAGACGAGTAAGGCAGGACGGTCTGCCAGTAATTCTAGTAGCTCCCTCATGGCCGCGCCGAGTCTGGTACGCAGACATAATCTCTATGGCGGAAGGACTGGGGTTCCGTCTTCCGTCTCGAGACGACCTTCTTCTGCAGGGTCCCTTCCGTCACCAGAATTTACCTCAGCTCAGTTTAACGGCATGGCTGTTGAAGCCAGCCTCTGGAGGGCTAGAGGTTTTTCCCCCAGCGTGGTGAACACTATGATGCGAGCTAGGAAGCCAGTTTCAGCTCGCATCTATCACCGGATATGGCGAGCCTACATTAGATGGTGTGAAAATAGGACATGCCACTTGTCCTCCTTTCGCCTCCCTCGCTTGTTAGCTTTCCTTCAGGATGGCCTGGAAGCAGGTCTTAGGTTAGGTTCCCTAAAAGTCCAGGTATCGGCACTTTCAGTATTTTTTCACATGAAATTAGCAGATTTGCCAGATATTAGGACTTTTCTCCAGGGAGTCTTGCATATTCAGCCTCCCTATGTTCCGCCTACAGCACCATGGGATCTCAACCTGGTACTGGATATGCTTAAGGGGCCCCCCTTTGAGCCTTTACGTGTGGCAGAATTGAAGTGGTTGGAGACTTCTGGTTACTTTTATGAGGCGGCCCAAAACGCAGCCTCCATCTCCTCCTCTGTTTCCACAACGGCAGTCGCGGCCATTTACCACCGCATCTGGCGTACTTACATTAGATGGTGTGAGGGCCAACCCTGACACACGGCTTCCTTACATTTCTCAAGGGTTCTTGCTTTTCACCAGGATGCCCTGGATGGGTTGCCTTCGTCTGATTTCTTTAAAAGTGCAGGTCTCGGCCCTTTCAGTGTTTTTTTCACCTTCTCCTGGCAGACGTACCGGATGTCAGGACCTCCCTAAAGGGAGTCCTACATATCCTACCTGCATATATTCGCCCACGGCACCCTGGGATTTCAAACTGGTCATAAATAAACGTCAATGACCTCCCTTTGAACCGTTACATACTGTGGAATTATGGTTCTTAACATGGTAGGTTGCGTTTCTACTAGCTCGTAGAGTTTCCGAGTTGGGTGCTTTCTTGTTGCGAACCATATCTTGTTTTTCACGATGATAGGGCGGTTCTCAGAACAGTTCGTAATTTCCTGCCAAAAGTGGTTTCCAGTTTTGATGTTAACCAAGAAATAGCGGTTCCGGTGTTCACAGGGGAGCTACAATCTTCAGGAACAGCCTCTATAGAGTTTCTGGATGTGGTCAGGGCTCTCCGATCTATCGCCATAGGACATCAAAGATTTGCTGCATGGATTCCTTGTTCATTTTATTTGACTGCTCAAAATGAGGATGGCCGCCTCCAAGCAATTGATTGCTTCCGTTAACTATTAAGCAGGCTTATATCAATGCTAACGGACCATTTTTAAAAAGCTCTGTAACCAGCCTATTTTTTGACTAATGGTAAGAATTATTCTTGTTGGAGATGTTTTTAAATAGAATCAAGCCCATGGCTTGAACCCATCAAACCAAAGATAATGATGCACTTCCACTGGTCAGCTGTAGAGAATAGGTTTTATGCTTTAGAAATAACTTATGTTAAAGCATATCTGCATTGTTGAATAATTCTCCATGCATGACTGGTTTAATGTTCAGGTGTACTTTGCCATGAGTAGATACTCTGATTGAATTTTCCAGGGTTCTCTTTGTTTTTGTGTAACATACAAGTTTGTTTTATATAACCAGGTGAATACAATCGTTTGGCTTCAACCTACTTTGTGGCATCTCCCATGATCCCTCTCTGGTTGCCCACTAATTGTGGTGCCACTGGAACCAAGTGTCTTATACAAAACACCGCTTCTGGATCAGAGTGTCATTGGGAAGTGATGTCTTTGTTGTTAGAGATAAGGTGTCAGGTCCAGCTGTGGATATGCTGATAGAAAAATATACAGAAGGAATAAAGAAATATTATCAATGTCGGTTGCTTGAGTGGGTTACAGAGCTCAGAGGTTAATGGTGGTTAGGGAGATAGGGGGGAGTAATAAAAGGGGATGGGGGGTGAAGTAGGTACATGAAACACATTGGAGGGTGGTATTAGAGAGAAAAACAGCAGCTATTAATGGGTAAAAATAACAGAAAAATACAGCCACCAGAATTTAGTTTTGAGGTCTGATGTCAGCAATTTGAACTCTTCAGGCATTATGAAACCAATTAAATTATCACTGCAAATTATAAAAATGTGTGATTTCTTTCTTATTCTGTATGGATAACTCCTGCTATGGAAAAGGTCTTGTTGAGTCCACATTGGATTTACATTCAGGATTTGGGAAGAAGCTGCTTGTGGTTTATGTGACTCGTGTACCTCTGGGTAGGTTAGGGATGTACTGTCAAAGGCATCAGAATATAATGGCAAATACTAAAGAAAGATTAGACTAGGTCTGGACGACCATAAAATGTTTGCAGGTCAGAATAAAATGAGAGTAACTTATTAGTTCTTTATTATTAACTGTTTTGGTATTGATAACTTTTTGCAGGTTGTTCTCCGAGTCTTCTTTCCAGAACGTTACATCTTGCAGGGCTTTTTCCGTGCAACAGAAACAGGTACGTGTGGTTGTTGTTTTTTTTCTTTTTCTTTTCATTCATGCCATATAAATGTTAATTGCAACTTTTTCTCATCTGCAGTTGGCGCTGTGAGAGAATTTGTGTGTAACCACCTGGAAGAACCTGACATCCCATTCTACCTATGTATGCCAGTAATATCTGTGTATCTCTTGTGGTGCACACCATTGCTCATTTATGCCTTCTCAAATACTTAATGGCATGCACCAAATTATCTGCAATGAAAACACTACATCTACTTAACTATTTTTCCTAACCGACTAAACCGTTTCCAATTTGTGTGATTAGTTTGACTTTTTTATTTAGAATCTCATTCTGAAATTCAGTTATATATTCAACATAGAAAAGATATATATAGATATATATATAGAGATATATATATATATATATATATATATATATATATATATATATATATATATATATATATATATATATATATATATATATATATATATATATATATATAATGCATTTGCACGACATGGCCAAAAGTATGTGGACATCTCTTCTAATTAGTGTGCTTTTGGCCTTTTCAGCTAGGTACATAAAATCAAGCATACATTGATACACTCTCCATTCACAAATATTAGCAGTAGACTTGGTCAAATCGCATAGCTTAGTAACTTTCATTGTGGCACTGGCATAAGATGCCACCTTTCCAACAAGTCAGTTTGTCAAATCTCTGACCTGCTAAAGCTGCCTAGATCAACTGTAAGGGCTGTTATTGTGAAGTGGAAACTTCTAGGAGCAACAACAGCTCAGCCACGAAGTGGTAGGCCACTCAAGCTCACAGAACAGGACCACCGAGTGCTGAAGTGCGTAGCATGTAAAGATCATCTGTGCTCGGTTGTAACACTCTACCAAATTCCAAACTACTTCTGGAAGCAATGTTAGCACAAGCACTGTTCGTCGGGAGTTGCACACAAGCCTCAGATCACCATACACAAAGCCAAACGTCAAATGGAATGGTGTAAAGCACTATGTCATTGACTCTGGAACAGTGGAAATGCGTTTTCTGGAGCGACGAGTCACACTTCACCGTCTGACAGGCAAATCAGTGTTTGACTGATGCCAGGAGAACACTTCCTACACAAATGTGTATTGCAAAATGTAAAGTTTGGTGGAGGAGCAATAATGGCCTGGGCCCCTTAATTCCAATGTGGGGAATCTTAATGTTACGGGATACAGTGGCATTCTAGAGAATTGCATGCTTCCAACTTTGTGGCAAGTATTTGGGGAAGGCACTTTCCTGTTTCAGCATGACAAAACTCCCTCACACAAAGCAGGGTCCATCAAAAAATGGCTTCCCAAGGTGTAAAACAACTTGACTGGCCTGCGCAGAGCCCTGACCTAAACCCCAATGAACACTTTTTGAAAGAATTAGAATACAGACTACGGGCAAGGCCTTAACGCCCAACCTCACTAATGCTCTTGTAGCTCAATTGATGTGACAGCTGATGTTGGCCACCTCCATTATCATCTAAACATGAATGATTTGAAATCCCAAGTTGTCTTCTGGTGTGGGGCAGTACCTGCTAGTGAAGATTTGTTACTCTTTCTCATGGTGCATGGTGTCACTCCTTGGTGGAGTGTAAAATGGTTTGGTTATTTCCTCATGGTGAGACCAGTGCTGGTTCCTATCTGTCTTATAACAAATGTTGGGGAATTAAGTACGAACGACAATAGAGTTTAATTTCATGTATTGTAAACTGGGGTGATACTTGAAACTATTGTTTCTAGTGTAACCATACCTAATATTGCTATTACTGGCATTTGCTAGCGTTGCAGTGGCATTACAGTTGCGTTCAGATTTTTAGGTGCATCTTGTGTTTACTTGCATTTACACAATTAACAAACACTTTTTTTTTTTTTTTTTTTTTTTTTTTTTTTTTTTTTAAATCATTAAGCCTTAAACTCACTCTTTATACATAAGGGATTAGAATTGTCCTAATGTCAATTGTTTAATGATGTAAACTGTTGTCTTGTCTCTCTGGCAGTTATCACACCCCCTCGAACTGAGCTGAAGGATGACTCCCAAAGCCTTTTCCAGGTAAATATGTTTATTATAAAGTATTCCTTCACTGTGGTCTTTCAATCTTTTTATATATCATTATGTGAAGCCTGGCCTTTACAAAGGATTTTAGAAGGAACATGAAGCATTGCTAGCTGTTAATCAGGAGAATACATGTGAAACATGTGAATGTCAGTATTGTGGTCATGAGTTCGATTCCCGACCATGGTCTTATCTGTGTGGAGTTTGTATGTTCTCCCCATGTTTGCGTAGGTTTCTCCCTACACTCCAAATAACATACTGGTAGGTTAACTGGCAGCTGAAAAATTAACACGTGTGTTAGGGAATTTAGACTGTAAGCACCAATGGAGCAGGGATTGATGTGAATGACAGATATTATCTGTACAGAATTGGTTGTGCTACATAAATAAATAGTGATGATGATGAATGTATGTGAATGTATGTGAAATCTGGCTAACCATTAGTGAGTAGTGTGAAGTCTATATAACCATTATTGAGGATTGCGCAGGTATAGTCATTAGTGCCGAATGTAAAGATGTCTAAAGTCTGGCTACCAATTAGTGATGAGGGTAAAGGGATGTGAAGTCATTAATAAGGTTTGTTAAGGGATGTGAAGCAGGAATAGCCATTAGTAAAGAGTGTAAAAGGATGTGAAACCAGCTCAACAAATAGTGAGTACTGTAAAGGGATGAAAAGCCTAGATAGCCATTAAAAGTAGTGTAAAAGGATGTGAAGCGAGACTAGCCAATAGTGACTTATGTAAAGCCAACATAACCATTAGTGAGGATTGTAAAGGGATATGGAGCCAGCAAAACTGATGGTGGTCAGTGTTAAGTGATGCAAGCCTTAGGTAGCCATTTAAATTATTGTAAAGATGTGGAGCCAGCATAGCCATAATTTAGATGTGTAAAGGGATGTGAAGCCAGCATAACCAATCGTGAGGAGTGTGATGTGAGGCCTAGATAGCCAATAAAAGTGTAAGGTGATCTTAATCCTGCATAGCCAATAGTAAGAAGTATAAAGAGTCGTGGAGCCTGGATAGCCAATAGCGAAAAGAATTAAGGGATGTGACGCCTAGTTAGCCATTATAAGTAGGAGTGTAATGACATGTAAAGCCTGTATAGTCCTTACTGATGAGTGTAAAGGATGTGGAGCCTAGATAGCCATTAGTGTAGTCCTTAAAAAGGAGATCATTTATCCTCTTAGAAATATGTCTTGTCTGTGTTTCTTAAGGCATATAGGCTTCTCTAAATGTCCCACACAAGTTCTACTGGACACTCTGTGTGTGTGACAAGTTTGTTTTCAGTACCACACAGTTTTACGGGTCTTCCAATCCTCCTTTACTGTAGTAACTTGAGCCCCCTGCTTGTGTGTTCAGCCTGGAGTAGGTTCCTGGGAGGAGAGGGGGCTTTGAGCTCTTGGCAGCTTGTGAAGGGGTCTTTCTTCTCTGTAACGCTCCGGCAGCGGAGCCTCTCCTGCCTCATACTTTCATCTTGCTGGCAGCCCTGTTATTTTTGGCTGGATTTCCATGACTGCTGTTCCTAATAGAGGCGCTTCCACTGAACCTTAAACCACTCAATAAAAGTGTCACCGGAGGAGGGAGGTCCTTCCCCAAGGCTCAGAGGGCAATAAGACGCATCCTGTCCTGATGAAAGTTGTGTATATTGGGGGAAGAGGGTACTTAGATCTGAAGGAGGATGAGGAGACGGCAGCACATTGATATGTATACTGAGGAGAGTTCAATCTTCCTCATGCTGGATGTTTATTTTTATGTGGAAAAGTTATCAGTCTTTTAAAGATGTGTAATGGGAAGCAAAATAGACATAGTTTGTTTTGTCATGTACTATTTCCCTTTTCCCATTAATAAATGCCAGTTATTAAAAAAATAAATCTTGGGGGGGGGGGGGGGGGGCAATTATTAATAATTGACTATCATTTAGGTGCACTGCTGATGTATGTTTGTCCCCAGCAATGAATGGTTGTAGGATATTTTCACAATAGGCGTGCTGACAGCAGCTACAGCCATACCTCATCCGGTTTCCATGAGAGGACCTACCTACTCTATATATTAACATGATGGCAATGGACATACCTTGCTACAGGGGATTATGTAATGGTTGCGTTAAGCCTTTAGTGTCGGCATTGGTAGGATTTTTAGTTTAACAACGTTGGGAATATCCAGGTCTGCAGCGGGAGAGACCTTCTGGACTTCTCAAGTATGGACTTTTTTAGAAACAGATTGGTTTATCAAAATGGGAAAGATTTTCCTTAATATTAACCAATCACTTTTTCAGCAAATACAGGTTAAACCCGTATACACAAGTTTTGTGTATCATCTACAGAGCCTTTCCTAAAATGAAGGACTTCTTATAACTTCAACATTTTTATATTAAAGATATTTGTATCCGCTAGGACCCAGATTTAGTCTGTGAATCTACTTTGCAACATATTATGTTTTACAGTACCATTATCTACATTATATTTAATGTATTTACAATTTTGTATAAATGAATTCCCACAAATCAGTATAATGGTACCCACACCTGTTACTGTCTTCAATTATTTAATTGATGATAACATCAATTACCTTCCAATGTCACCACACACTGTACACATTTTTTTACGATGTTAGCAGAATAATTAGGAGTGTACCACACAGAGTTTGCTTGTACTGTTTGTGCTAAAAAATAGTGTAGAAATGTGCGATTACACCACACATGATACAAGGTGATTGTATTTCAAGGAAATTTTTCCAGAATTCTATGTAATCTGATTGTATCTGTCAGATAAAATTGGATTGTGTGACACCCACAAAAATGTCTCAATATAACAAATTGTACAATTGGATTGTACAGTTGTGTAAATTATTGAGGAATTTGGTCTACAATAATATTAAAATATGTTTAATAATGAAATTGTTAGTTGGTAGCACACAATAGGTTCACATGTCTTAGTTTGGTTAATATGTACCACTTCTCACCTATTGCTTGCCTGATTGTATGACATCCACATGTGACATATTCATTACAGCCCATAATCTACTCAAAGACACTGAATATTGCTCACCCTACACTATGGCCCCAGTTCTGTCTACGAAGGATGGCTGTTCTCATGCTTCAATTATTTCCTGCACTTCTTTCTCCCAATGTGTCCCTCACTGGTGTACATATGTGTGTCCTGTAACACAGACACAGGATGTTGTTGCCAAATAGTAGTAGTTTTAATAATCAAAATGCTTTGGGTTTTGTTTAGGTCGCACTCGGATTCCCCAGCCGCAGACCTAGTAATTATAGTGTAGTTGTTCTGGGTGCCTGGGACTTGGTGCTCTGGTTCCTCTCCGTTGTTCACTAGTGGTTCCTTCCTGTCTGCAGCTTTTGATCTGCGCTCTGTGAAGACATCGGTCAACCCTTTAACGTCATTTCAAAGCTTGCTTGTCCCTTCAGATCCTTGTATGTGTCTCTAAATGTTTGCGTTCTGGATTTTGCCAGTCATCCCCACTCACCCTTTGAAGTGCTCATATTCTCATTGATCTTCCAACATCAAACTAAACAGACCTGTGGAACTTTAATCAGCTCCCATCCTGGGATGGAAGGAATGCTTCACATGCCACCAGCTTTCGCTCCTCGTGGACACTTGATTGTTATGTTGTTCTGATACATCAGAGTTGTTTATGTCTGAAGAAACAAACATATATTTGCTGACAGATCTGCAGATTACCGCCTCTCTGTTCTTTACTGTTCTCCCTCCTTCATCTCTGAATCACTTTCTTTTTCTCTCTGCTTTACTATTTATCTTTTATTAGGTTTTTTTTTTTCTGTATGACTTTATTCTTTGTGTATCTCTGGCTCCGTGTCGCTCTGCTCTGTTGTCTTTGTGTTTCTCTTGCTGGGTGTATGTGCGGCCCGTTCCTCCCTGCAATGAATTCTCCCTGACCCTCAGGGCCTTATTCCTCATGAGGCTTTGAAGTGTTTGCCCAGAGATTGACTGACAAGGAAGTTTTAGTGGCGGCACCAGGGGGAACGGACAAAAAAGGGACTTGCTTTGAACTAAAGATCTTTCAGTTGGGAGATGCTGGCTTTAGTTATCTCCTTCACTATGTTAATTATTCACCACGATAATTGGGGGGGAAGAGTAAAGAGAGAGAGGAGGTTATTAAAAAATTCCAGCACTAACACGCTACACAAACCTCATTTTCCAGCCTCCAGAGTGCATAAAAGAAATGTTGTGTTTAAAGGGGGCTAGTGTTTCCAGGGGGAGCGAGGGGCCCTTTCCAAGCTGTCCTTTTCTAAATAGTGAAATCCCTACAGATGAAACATCAAAGTGTTGGCGAGTGTTCTCTTTCTGAGTTTTGACCATGTCTGGTACTCTGTAATTAAAGTTTACGGAAAGCTGTCTTTGTTTTCCGATGGCATGCAACCTTACACAATACAGATTGAAGAGGAAATGTTAAAAAAGCCCCATACTGTGTCCCGTCGCTGTCCTGCTTCATGTTCAGCTCCCATCTGACCTGATAACACAGGCAACACTCCTGGATGGAGCCTGCACCGTTACGCCACATCACTTGTGACACACATAATCCGCACATGCTTTGAATTAAAAGAGAAGTATACCCCTTATTACTCCCTTATTTTATTGTAAAAGAAAATGACATTTTTATACGTTACACTTTTTTGTTTCGTGCTTCCAAATCATCGGCCCAGTGGCTGCCACTAAAGCAGCCTCCTTATAATTTGGTTGTGAGGGTGACTGTGAAGTTTGTATGTTCGCCTTGTGTTTGCGTGGGGTTCCCTCAGTTTCCTCCGACACTCCAAAATTAGACTAATAGGTTAATTGGCTGCTATTAAATTTACCTTAGTGTCTGTCTGTGTGTGTCTGTTAGGGAATTTAGACTGTATGCTCCAGTGGTGCAGGGACTGATGTGAGTGAGTTCTCTGTATAGTGCTGCGGAATTAGTGGCGCTATATAAAATAGCTGATGATGATGACGACTGTGTGTGACAGCTCCTAGCTATCTCTGTAATTAGTTTTTTTCAGTTCTCTGCACATTGATGGTGTCCATAAAGCAAAGAACTCTACTGCAGCAGATAGAGAGGCTCAATTTCCCTTCCTCCTACTTATTTCAGACTAAAGATTTATCTGTGCAGGACAATAGAAAATTACTGTTTTCACCAAATGCTCAAACTTTTCACTGTTTCTTTTGGTGGGTGGAACCTGAATTCATTCTGTGCTAACACACCTCTATGTGCACATTTCACTATGCTGCTCGGCTGTGCAAGGCAGGTTTTATATGATAAAGATCATATAGCGCAGAAGGTATATAATCCTTACAATTCCTATATAAAATGTGTTCTTTTTGATACTTAAAGGGGAACTAATCTTTCATTGGATGTCTGAATTGTAATGTATGCTCTGAAAATCATTTGAGTTGCTCACTAGATGTAGCCATACTTGTGTGAAAAGTCTATCTCGCATCCAAAGTACAGCAAAGATTTTGACTTTTTGTCTGGTTACGCCAAACACATTAAGATGTATTGGAAAGGGTAGCCACAACATTGTCTTGTCTCTGGGATAGACAGTTCAGCCTATTTTGTGAGGGAATTATCTTGGTAGCATCCAGTTAGAAAGGCCTGAGACATTTAAACCAGCATACATTACATAGGTAACACTTCAAAGGCCTTAATTACATAGAAATTTATTTTTGTTTAGTTCCGCTGTGAAGTGAAAATGGCATGTAACTGCCTCGTATTTGTCTTCCCTCACTTTCACTTTACCTCAGCAAGGATCTCAGAGTAACATCGTGTACCCTGCTACAAAAGTGTTATACAAGTGGCGCAGTATAGTCTATGAGGCTGCTCACTGACAGGTCTACAGTTTATTTTTGATTTCTGTGACTCCTCTTCCTTTGTTGAAATATGCACTAATAATACTGCAATGTAAACTCTTTATCTATATACTTACCTCTCTACAGTGATGTCTCTTACCTACCGCCAATATTACAGTATTTAGGTTTTGCAGCTTGGTTAATATAAAAGTTGTCTTGGAGTTTGGAGTCACTCATTTGTACAGGTTACACTTCTCGGTCAAGAAAGAGTTGCAGGTGACACTTCACAGGGGCTACCAATCTGTTTCATTTTCCAGACAGCCATTAAAAGATGATGGTAGGCATATCCACATTGATGAGGCCTAGATTATTGAGCTTTAAATCAGCTGGATAATTATAGAAAGTTTGCGGGCAACAATGGTACCATTCAGAACCTGTTAATAAGACATAAGTCTTCCTGATAAACAATTAGATGCTTCAGTGATCATATCTGAATTAAAAAGCAAACTGCACTATAGATAAGTTCTTCTGAAAGATCTAGGAAAGCCCTGTTGAAGAGATATAAATGTAGTTTATGGCAGAGTGAAACATATGCACACTTACAGCTGCTGATAAACAACTAATTTGAGATGTACTGGTGTGCAGGGCTGCATTTTTTTATGCTGCAGTATTATGCTTCTTCATTTTTTTGGGTGACATCCTTCTATAATAAATTCTGCATATAATATATGAATTTTAATTGTGTATTCACGAAGTATAAATGTATGTCTTATATATGCTGCTCTTGTGTGCCATCTCACCTCCAGGCTCAGCTTTTCCCAGCTGCTGTTCTTCATTTTGGCTCATCGGTACACAGAGGTAATTCATGTTCCTTATGTTGTCACCTGCCTAAACATTGTAGTGATTTGTGGCTGTCTGATAAATGTATGAAATGTGTTTTATATGTGCAGCAATGAGCAGACACTTTTTGCTGCATGTACATATAATTAGTTTAATTAAGAGATGTGAACGACATCAAGTTGTCTGTCTAGCCTATAATGATGTCTACGAGTCGCAGAATGTTAATTAGGCTTTCAGTCTAGGGCAGTGCCTCTATCTATAACCACTTTAATGAATGCATTCTTGATTTAGTGAAGCTCTTGTAAAAATGCATAGTTGACATAAAACATTGAAAAAGATCAACCTTGTTATTTAAAAAAGCTATGTTACATAGTTACATTTTTGCATGATTGGTATCGCCCCCTTTGTAATTCTCTATTATGGGGGTAGGTGAAACTAATACTTATTGGGACTCAATTCATGTGATCTTACCACAATGTGCTATTTAGGAGGAGATATCACAGGAAAGGAAGGGAGTATAAAATATAATGTTACATAGATACAAAAAATATATTCGTGAGCTGTTTAATCAATTTCATACAGTGACTTTTAGAGTTTAGACGTTGTGATGACAAATGAAGTAGAAATGGGGCTAGATATTGCTTTATTGAAAAACAATCCGTATACCATGCCAAGTGACTTAGTTTGCTTTGCAACAACCTCTGCCTGTTTACAACATACAAGGTATGGTAAGATTGCCTCTGCCCTTTTCTGTGTATCCTTCCACAAGATCTTGCTGTCATAGTTCTGACTTTTTTTTTTGTTTTGTTTGAGGATAATGGGAGATGCAGCTTAGCTGCAAGTGGATATAGATAGTAAATGTAGAGTCTTGGTAGGAACCAAAAGTGTGAGCTTTAATTTGTCTCGTTTTAGAAATTGGTCATGTAATAATGTTCCATTCAGAAACACAAAGGCAGTTAAGGGTGCGTTTATACATGCACTTGAAAATATGCTTTTCATGCGCTTAATATGTGGAGCAGTTACATATCTTCACTAAACGGTGAACACACTGGCAAAATTGTAATCTGATCATAGTTTTATGTAAAACTTACATGTCCAAACTAAAAAAATACTGCTCAACAGAGATCAGTCAGTAACGATCACTTGTGTGTTCTTCTTAATTCAATGACATAGAATTCACTCATCTCTGTGAATGAAACAGTTGTGAGTTTCTGACTGCTGTACATAAAACACCTCTTCTACCGTCTTCTAACCCCCGGCCATAGAAAGATGTCAGAGCCACTTTTTTTATATGTGGTATTAATATTCTTTTGCCATAACATGATGCCCTCTTAGCTTTGTTGGACATCTCAATGAAGGCTCCCACAGTTTTGTGAAGTGTTAATTTCTCAGGTTTAATTGTCAACAATTGCTTTCTTTAATCCAGTGGTCCAAATTCTGCTAAAATAATCATTCCACATTAGAGACTTTCAGTGGAGAAACCAGAATACATGATGCTTCTAGGTTTAATAGTACAGGACATTTGACGGTTTAGCAAAATCACGATTATATTCTACTAATTTCTCCATTATTTATTAATATGAGCAGAAAGTGCTATGTTGCCCTTTCTGCTGAGCTAAAATAAACTGTTAACTATTATGTGCAGGAAACCATGCCCCAAATTCTGTTTCTATTCTTAAGGCAGTGTAGTGCCCTGGAATGTGCCAGCAGTGACCAATAATTTGTCACCAGTAGTAGTAATGCCAAATAAAACATCAGCAGTAACAATAATACCGAGTAATATACCAGCAGTAGTAGTAGTAGTAGTAGTAGTAGTAGTAGTAGTAGTATCCAATAAAATGTCATTGCTTTTGATAGGGAGCAGAGGGTGCTGGCCTGCGTCCTTGGACTCACTGTTATATTTACCTGTTCCTCAAACATTTACAATCTATAAAAGTCTCTAATCCTAGTCATTGAAACATAAAGACGGTTGGTTGATTAATTATATAATTATATCTCTATGTTTATAAACACTTTGTATGTTTGTGTTCATTGTAATTAATGTGCTTATTGTCATTGTCAATCTCATAAATAAAAATGTTAAAAAAAAATAAATGTCATTGCTAGCACAATACTGCCCACTCCAACTAACAGTAATGACGAGTAGTAAGTTGCCACTCTAATTACAATGCTCAATTATATGGCAATAGTTGTAGTGCCCAGTAGTATGCCAGCAGTATCAAGTAAACAGTGTATAAAACCACTAGTAGTATGCTCAATAATATGGGAATTAGTTCTCACCTCATTACTGATGTTCCTATCTCCATCATGTCCCAATCCTGACCCTGATCTTATTGATACTAATGCTGTCCCAGGGGCACTTATTGATGTAATTTGTCGTGAGGATTGCTTAGATGGTTTCTAATTGGTCACAATACGTGTCCAATTAGAAGCTGTCTGCAAAGTGACATGGACACCAAGCTCTGGAGTAGCTCTCTCGTCCATCCACCTTCCACCCTTCTTCATTTGGCAGATGGACTCTGAGGAGAACAAATAAATGCATTTTAAACAAAGAAACCCAGATTTGACTGATACATCCTGGCTGTAAGATCTTAGGCTGCAGGGTGAGTACAGGAGGGATGTGTACAACTTGTGGACTGCCAGTTTGGCACCAGTGGCTGAAGGTATACCCAATGTATAACACAGTGAAGGCAGCCATTTTGTATGTTGGACCAATATTCATGCCTCCATTAACATAATAAAGTGACTTATGTGTCAGTGATGTCGCTGACACATAATTTTATAGGCTGCATAGTGAATTATATTGAACTTATAGGCTGCACTTGTATAAATGTTAGTTCAGGACAAAAAGAGACAGGTGTAACTTAATGCTTAACATTGTTACTTTACTGAAACTCTTATTTTCAATCCTACAGATCATTTCCTGTGTGAACACCTGCTCAAAGTACCAATGTCTTCTTCCGAAGCTGATCTTCTTATTGCCAGGTACCACAGCTCTAAGTAGAACTAGTGAGGGTTAATGTATGATGGTAATGTCCATCTCTGCTCAGGAATACCCTTCTATCTTGACAGAGCGATGCCACGTGTTCCAGCGGATTATACAGCTCCTGTGATGGAGCACCTTCCAGGCTCCAATTCTGAGGTTATTCAAAGAGCACCGCAGAACTATGAAGAGGAATCCGGGATTCCGGATTCTCCTCAGCAAGTTCAAAGGGATCTCGGCAAAGTACCTAAGTGGCTGAAACTACCAGGTAATAAGCGGAACAACCCCCCCCACCCCCAACCATTGCACATCTAAGCCACAATCGAGCTGCATGTGGTGTAAATATATGGGATTAAATGTCACGTCTGGGATGATTTGTACTGGATGCAAGATGTTTCTGGTGACTATAATTTGTTTTTCCTCAGGAAAGAAATGAGGGAGTTCGTCTTGTGAGTAGTGTGCCTCTGCACTTACACTAAAGAAATCTGAATACCAGTCGTTTTGGCTTTTCCTCTGCTGACCATCTTATGAATTATTAATTGACGATTGGACTTTGCAAACTCTTGTTGTTGAACAAGATGTGACTTTTGTGCTACATCCATTTACACTTCTTGCTTCGGCTGCCCTGAAGTTTGTAAGTACAAGGAAAAATGTTTGTGCATCATCAAATTAATTAAATGAATGTTTTCTTTGCTATGCAGGGTTTATTTTTTATTTCCACAAACCCTTAATCACTGCTAGCATCATGGGAGCTTGTGGCATAAATCTGACTAAAGCACGGGCTGACATTAAAGTTTAGTGTGGAGCCTCTCGTCTATATTGGAGGTAACATTCACTAAGTGGAAAAAATAACGTTTAATGGATGAGCATGTCCTTTTGCAAGTTGTTTTCTAACTGTTTTGAATAATGAGCCAAAATGATGCTTCCAAGGGCACAACACATCACAGCCTTGTGCTAACGATGCAGGAGTCTACTTAAAATGTCTAAACGACTTTGAAGTCAGCTCCTTGGCTCTGATCTCTTTCCACTTCACCATATTGACTTTGCTAATTACTCATCCTCCAACAACAAGGAACCCAGGCTGAAAAGGTCCTTTTTACATAGAGTTTGACTGCACTCCCCGTTTCCTCCACCCCATGCTTTCCTTGGCTGGTGCTTTTCCTGGGTTGAAATTGTCCTTTGTTGGCACAGCTTCCTCGGTGAGGTTGCGTCTGAGCCACACATGAGATGAGGGAGCTGATAAAAGGGACAATCCTTGGCATTTACAACCAGCAGGGAATAAAATGCACTCAGTGTTCCTCATACTCTCTTTGCATCACCTTGATCTACAACTGCACAATTTTCCTTCCTCTAATCACATAGAGCTGCTTAGAAAACAGGCTTGCGTCTATAGTGGCACTCCCCTAGACTTTGTGTTTATGTGCTTAATAATAGGCTGTTAATTGCAACTACGCTGACACCCCTGTACTTGTGGAAAGTTAATTAAGGTCCTGCACCTTTCTATTGGTGACAGCCCCTGCTCCCCTCCCTGCAAACATGGCTTAGTATCAATTGACTAAGCATCAAAGCAACACCTGTCTTTGTCTCTGGTCAGAGAATGTTTTCCTTCATGCCTAATGACTTCCAAATGCTTTAAGCAGAGGGGGTGGGGTAACTGGGAAGTTAAAGAGGGGCTATGGTGTTAACAGTCGGAAAGAGATGGCTGAGTATTTAGAGAAGGATTGAGTTTAAAGAGAACTGAGGGGATGTCTTAGACCAGGGGAAAACATTTTGGGAGGCTTGCTGGACACAGAGGAGTCACACTGTCTGAAGAGCTCAGTCTGTTTTCGGAAGTGTTTCTCAAGACGCTCATGAAAACTTTTTCTTCTTTTTCCCAATTTACTCCATAAAATTCTTTGAAGGGAGGCCAAAATTGCAAATGATGAGCAGCATATTCTAGGAGATGAGATAAGCAATTTGTGGTCGGACTGCACATTCATCAGCAGAGAATTAATACATGGGGTTAGATTGTGGGGTTGTGTGCTCATGCTGAAAGTGTGATCCATGGCTACAGCCCTCCCTATACCATTAACCTCTATGGACATGGCCTGACGGGCAGTGAGAATACACGTGATCACATCTGCTATTAGCCATTTTCAGTCATTTTGAACTGTCAACTGAACCCATTAAACTTTTTAAACTGAAGGATACATGGTCTTCACATTATTTTATTTGTGTTATTACACCTCCCACCCATCAATGTCTCATACATGTAAAAGAGCAGCGACACGCAGCAGTAAGGCCACGTCCGTCTCATACGAAGGACTTTTCAGGCAGAGTGGGCACTCTTCTGTGTTCCTTACTGGTGGAGGAAGCTGGCAGCAGGGGCTGGAAGAAGTGGCCCACTTTTACTTGCATATTAAACGCACATATTTCAGGGAGATCAGGTGGTGTACAAAAAGATACATTTTCTAAAAAGTAATCGAGCCACATAAACATTACTTCAAATCTTTAGAAAGCCATGAGCTACTTTTTTCTTTACTTACAAATGTACATGTTGTTGCTTCTAATCTACTTACCTACCTTTTAAATCTGTACTAGGGGGGAGGAGGGGTGGTCACTTTATAAAAGAGGTGCCAGTTTTATACAGCCCAGGAACAAAGGTGGGTATGTTGGTTTTATTATTTAATTTTCACTTAACCATAACAGATGTGCATTAAAAAGGGAGGGGGGGGGGGGACTGTAATCAGTTACTGACTGCATGTGATATATACACATTATTGCACAGGTGAAAGTGTCACACAAGATGCATGATGATGTCTCATCGTGCTGCGGAGAAAGGGAGGTGCCTTTTTAGTGTTAGATTTCATTTTTTACATAGTTGTTTAAACATTTTTTTTTTCTTACTTTTGGCATGGTCCATATAGTGAGGTGGAAGTCTGATCTCCCCCTACACACTTTTTATTAGATCTAGGATATTAGCTTACAAGTTGCTATTAGATCCAAGATGTAAATCTAAATCCAATAGTGCTAGTAGCAGGGTTTATAAGATTCAGATCTCCCCTAGACTGCCATAGGATCACCACTGGATGCAAAAGTGCCTCTGATGAAACCGCCACCTAGGGGTGGAGAAACGCGATAGGTGACTTCATACACCTGGAAGTAGCGCTACCAACACTGATTTCTATTCCTGTGGAGGGTTAAGACGGAAACTACATATGCTGTTCCTGTTTTTACAGCTAAAAGATAAGTGAATATTTGCTTTGTATGTGCACATATTATCCTGGAAAACTAATCTATTGGTACATTATACAACCATCAGGAGAGACATTAGTCCACATAATACAAACTATTACTGGAAGTGGATATCTTACATCTTTTTTAAAAGAATTGAACAGCTATTTGTTCCTGTTTCACACAGTATATCCAGGATCTCTACATCAGTATTGCATTATTAGATTTTTGGTAGCCCTATTCCAGATCTGCAGTTCTTTTTTGCAGTGTGCATTACAAGTAATTTTTCATCTGCATATTATTATGTTTTATTGTTATATATTTATCCTATGCTATATCTGATGAATTTTATGTTATATCTGTTATACTTATTTTACCTTTGGTTTTAAAATTATTTTGATGTGATTTTACTATACTAATAATTAAAGGCATCTGGCATACCAGCGCTCCATTCAACATTTCTTTTCATTTGTATAGTGACATTTCAGTAGAATATCCTTTGGCAGCAGCTAGTTTGTCAGAGAGAGAGATATGTATATATAGCACTATTTCCAGAGAGCGCTTTTTCTATTTTTATCTATCTTAGCACTTTTATATTGTTATTACTCCTAAGACAAATCTGCAGTTCCATGAAGTAGAGCAACAGGGAAAGTACTGGACATTCTAGAAGCATAATATGTACTGTAGATGTAAATATACAAGCTATATAACTAGGGGTGTAAAGAACATGCAGGATGCAATATACAAAGACGCACAGGTTGACAAAGTGGAAGCAGACAAGAAGAAAGCAGGAACCTGCTTGTGAGAGCTTACAACCTAGATGTAAGGGGGCAAGGGCGAGAAAACAATGGGTGACAAGGAGTGAGAATGTTGCCGGTGGTGGACCCTCCAATGTTCAAATAGGCCACACATTACCCTTAATTTCAAGGCTAAAATAACAGCTTGGGCAAATCAAATTCCACCACATACACCCCTCCCCCACTTTTACAGCTGGAGAGCACACTGCACTCCCTCATCTGGTATGATTCATGACATCCCTGGATTGTGCAGAGGCGGTCACGTGGCACTAGAGTGACCTGCTCCTGTTCAGTCTAATTCTCTACATTATAAGAAGGGGCTGCAGGTGAAGGCTGGGCCACCTGTTGCCTACTATTGTAGAGAATAATTCACATACTGGGGCAGTGTTTAACAAATTCATCCAAATGTGTATTCTCACTCCCCTAAATTTCCAAATGTAACCTCTAAACCTGACTTACAAATTCTCAACCATTCAAAACTACACCAGTCTTGGTTATTGCAATTGGACAATAAGTGGGGGATGGATGTTGTCAAACTGTTCAGGTTGGCAGGTGTGCAACCTTATGTGAAGTCTAAAGAATTCGGGGGGTTAAAATTCCATCTCACTACCATGATGGAGGAGTCCTCCAGAGTACACCAGGTAATGTTGTGTCCAAAGTGCATCCCCAGTTTCAAGATTACAATGTTGAAGATGTATAGGATATTACATGATATATATATAGTTTATTTTCACTTTTTCTTCAATGTGGTCAATCTCTATAGTAAAGTGTTACATTGAAATCTTTTTCTGTAAACATCAGTTTATTATTTAGTGCAAGAAGTGCTGTAATACAGCAGAACAATGACATTTACTGGAATACAGGAACTAAGCAACAGCTGGCACAGAATGAATGTTATTTTTTTTATTAGATATTGTGAATTTCTCTACCATTTAATAACATTGCCTCTACCAGGTGTTTGGCAGGGTAAGAGTTACGGGGATTAGGGTTAATAAGGTAGTCATATGGGTGACATACCACACTTCTCCAGAGATGTTGGTTTTGGCAGCAGTGGAGATGAGCTGACGGAAAAGACACAGACATGGTAATGGTGTGTTTATTACTAGTTCTAGGGTGGTGTTGGTGGAGCTCGGGGAAAGCTTATGACAAGGTATTAGCTTTTGGCTGGCAGGGTCTCTAAATGGGTTTGTAACATCCAAGAAGTTGTAACACCATTTATTAAAGTTCTTACTTGACAAGCTTGCTAAAAAAAAAAAAAAAATATAGCAAAAACCCTCCTAAATATCTACGATGCAACGACATTCACTTGGTATACATGTCAATGAGGACATCATTCACATTGCATCTTGGATAGAGAAAGTAGCAGTCTAGGTATAAAACTGATTACATATGGATGAGGGGCTGAGTATTTCTCCATGTTTTCATCTAGAAGTCCAGCAGCTGGAATGAGAAGTGAATGAATGAATGAGAAGTGTTTGGTACCTGGCCTAATGGGCCAGTGGTTTTGCAATGTCTTACCAACTGAGGAAGGATCTTCTCCACATGTTCTATGTGAACCACAGGCACATCTTCTGACTGTGCCTGACGTGCTGCTCGACCTGCTGCCTCTGCATAGATAGAAAAACAAAGTACAGCTGTATCCAGTTAATTCTTTAGCTATGACATCCTTCCAAGAGAGTGGTAACAGTAAAACAGATGAGTGATATACTTTTAAAATATATGTTAACATACATACAATACTTTTATTATTTATGCACCAGATGACGAGGCCTTAATATCTGACAACTATTTCCAATACAAATTAGCTATAGAAAGTATCACTTTAAAAATGACTTATTTCAAATTGTAAAAATAGTCTACCTGGCCATATCTAAATTTATAGTGGACATATTCACCTTATGGCCCATTGGTTGATACCGCCATAGAATAATGTGACTCCGTTATTTCTTCTGTGTACAGCTTTTTTCTATCTTGAACCTAGCTCTTAGGCATGCAACTGCAATGTGCGTACAAAAAGGAAATAGCACTGGTTTATACTATGGTATAGTAATACAAAATTAATGTGGATACCATACAGAATGCTGGAAAAGGTATTGACCTTGACCATAGGAAGATGGGCCAAGGAAGAGTTCCTTGTGGTTTACAGTGGAGTTAAAGTTCAGGGTATTTTCTATGTGTGACTTTGCTGCCCTCTGCTGGAAAATGTATATTATGACTCACATTTACACAACAACCAAGAGGTTAGCTTCAATACATATTTTCTATAAAAAAAAAAAAAAAAGCCTGTCAATTGATATAGGCAATAGAAGCCAGTTGAATGCTCACTGCTAACTTACCATGAACAAATACTTTTAGCAACTCTGCTACAAGTAGTATAGCATCCGCACTGACTGGAAAGACAGCACAAGTTTTGGATTAGGAAGCTGCATGCATGAAACACATAAAAATGTACTTAAACTTCTTATAAATGTATGAAAAACCATCATCCCAATGTAAAACAATATATCTTAAATAAAAGAAGTTGTCAAATTAATGACCAAAACAAGACCGATATTACATTATGGATGGAAAAGGTTAATCATGTATGGGAAGACCATATAATGGTGGAGGACACCAAAACAGGTCATAGTATTGGTGATTAAACACGAGATTATTATTATTATCTTTGACTTATAAGGCGCCACAAAGGGTCCGCAGCGCCGTGCATTACATATACAGAAAACAGAACCAAGACACAACATGATACACAAATATATACAAACACAGGTGACGGGGTAAAGCAAATCAGATTATATCTGTCAGATAGTGAAAGGGATGGTAGAAATGAGAAAAAAGAAGGCCGAAGCTTAAGAAAACAGGGCTAGCGAAGCAGGCCAAGAGGTACAGAGGGTGAAGGAACAGTAGAAGGAGCACACAAGGAAAGAGGGTCCTGCTCATGAGAGCTTACAACCTAAAAAGAAGAGGGAGACACAAATAGGGTGGTACTAACTGGGGGAGAGAGCCAGGACAAGGAAGTTATGAGGAGGACTGATAAGACTCGTTTCTTTATTCAAGTCTAAGGGCACGCTTGAAGCCTTTGAGAGTAGATGCTAACCTGATGGAACGTGGAAGATCGTTCCACAGCAGGGGAGCAGCCCAGGCAAAGTCCTGAAGACGAAAGTGAGGAGGTCAGAGACAGAGCGGAGGGGGCAGGTAGGAGTGTAGGTAGAGATGAGATTGGAGATGTAAGGAGGGAAGATTGACTAAGAGCTTTAAAGTTGAGGGTGAGGAGTTTAAATTTAATTCCGTAGGGTACGAGGAGCCAATGTAGTGACTGTTGGAGGGGCACCGCAGAGATAGAGCGGCGGAAGAGAAAAATGAGGCGGGCAGCAGCATTGAGGATAGACTTAAAGAGGATCAAGGTGAGAATCAGGTAGGCCAGAGAGAAGAAGGTTACAGTAGTCAAGGCAAGAGATAACAAGCAAGTGAACAAGGGTTTTCGTGGCTTAAGTGGTGAGAAAGGGGCGTATCTTAGATATATTCCTAAGTAGCAGGATTTTGAGAGGGACAGAATGTGAGGCTTAAATGAGAGGAATCAAGGATGACCCAAGGCATCGGACATGGGGGACAGAAACGAGGGTAGTGTTATTAACAGAAATAGGGGGGGGGGAAAGACTATAAGCTCGGTCTTGGAAATATTGAGTTTAAGGAAGCGTTGGGACATCCAATATGAGATGGCCGAGAGACAGGAGGAGACACGAGACAGAAGGGAAAGGGAGAGGTCAGGGGATGAAAGATAGATTTGGGTGTCATCAACATAGAGGTGGTACTGAAGGCCTAAGGAGTGGATGAGGACACCCAGGGAGGAGGCGTAGAAGGAGAAAAGCAGGGGGCCAAGAACGGAGCCTTGAACGCCAACGGGTAGGGGAAGAGGGGGTGATGTAGAATCATGAGTAGACTGAGAACGAGCGGTTGGTGAGGTAAGAGGAAAACCAGGAGAGCGCAGTGTTACATAGGCCTAAAGATTTGAGAGTTTGCAAAAGGAGTGCGTGGAATTAAGCAAGTTTTAACAAAACATTTCCACACCTTAGTGTTCATCTTTGCACTGCCCACATTGATACTGTTCCAGTCAGCATCTAGCCAGAACCTTGCATGTTTAGAATAAAATGTTTTGTGCAAATGTTCCCATGTGTTTAGGGACATAACCTAAATGCTTTAAGCAGCCCCTCTCCCCTCCAAGGTTGAACATAAAATGACTGGCTGGACTAGTGCTGTGGCAATTAACACAGTGCTTGTATTTCCCATGGATGTAACTGCTGTTTGAAAGACCTGTAGCAAGCAAAGTATTTATCACTTCAGGGACACATGACCATCATTGAAGGCAACTGTGTGTGGGTCCCAGTGAAGTGGCCTCTATGAAGCTGTTACATGGGGTAGGTAACTGATAATGGTCACTGGAATGTCATAACACATTCAGGCATCATAAATCTACATTTTCCTGTCAGAAAATCACATTGTAAAAAGGAACACTAAACCCAAAAATTGAAGTTCCCATGAGAGTAAAATACTTTGTTACACTTGAAATTCCACTGTAGCTCTGTTAAAATAGTAAGTACTTGTTCCATTACAGACTTCTGAAGTCCACCCCCCCATCATCTCTAGGACAGTGTACTAAAGGCATCTGATACAGGTCAAGAGTCTGAGAATGCTTTATCAAAGACCGTGCCCCTGTGTCTGAGTCCACACAGTGCATTTCTGCAGAGGAAGTCTAAAAGCTGTCTGTCACTGTCTGCAATGTTACAGGAGCCCCACTCGTAGATGGAAACCTGTGCAGTGAAGTGAGAATATGGTGGACAAAATTAGCACAGTAATATACAGCTTTTGATAAAAAATATCTTGCCTCTTGTGTTATTGTTTGTTGTTTCTTTTTTGATTGTTTGTTTATGGGCAGTTCTGACTGATTTATTGGATCTACATTATGCACTGTACTCTGTTCTAACGGCCATGTTTGTTACATATTCTTTTACTAAAAACCTTTTAAGTTAAAAAAATAAATAAATATCTTGCCTACTTTTCATGGGGTGTAAGAACAATAAAGGGAATGGAGGTAGGAAGTGGTGGTACTGCAGCTACCTTAGGAAGTATATTTTAGGAATTGCAAATGCCTCCTCATGTCAGGACAATGTTGCTATGAGCTAGTGCAGTGCTCAAAACCTTGACAGAGGGCTGTAAAAATATTGGTTCTCATTAGATGACCAGGGAAGATACACGATCTTGATTGGATCTATTTCCAAAACACCCATAACTATAGCTACTCTCTACACTCCAAATGTGGGACAGGGCCCCTTCTTTACTGGCTTTTTACAAAGCTCTTTCAGTCAGCCAAGGGTCATATTATTCTGGATGGAGATTTTAATACCACATTGGATTGCTCTCCGTCCTCTCCGTTCCTCCAGAGACTCTTGTCAACTGAACTCCGTAATTAAACTACATGACCTATACGACACATGGCGGGGATTTGAATTAATCTGCACGCATTTATACACATTTCTTGGTTGCTCACAACATTCATACTCGCATAGACATGATCCTTACCAATAGATCAACCACTCCCGTATTGCGCTCCTCAGATGTTATCCCTATCACCAGGACGGACCACTCTCTTCAGTTAGATATTTGTCCTACTGTTCAACCTTGCTGATTTTGGAGTCTACGTGATAGCCTCCTTTTTAAAAAAAGAAGCAGCAAAAAGCTCATGTGGGCGATGGCGGAGTTCAGGGAACTCAATACCTCCCCAGATATTTCTCACTCTAGCATGGGAGGCTCATAAGCCTACAGCTCTGAAAACTGTTCAATCATCTCGTATACATGACCTTGAAACTGAGATATCTTCCCTCACTGAGAAACATCAACAGCACTAAAAACGTAAAATCTATTTAAAATCTTGGCTCTTAAAGGCCAACTGCAGCAAACTTTATCAACTAAGGCCGCTACTACGCCGCAATAGTTACACCAAAGATTTTACAAAAAAAGGAAGAAATGCTAACTCTTTTAGCTCATCACTTACACACTAAAAGAGCTCATAATAGAATTCTTTACATACAGGATGCTTCTGCTAACAAACGTTACTATCCACAAAAGATTGCTAACCGTTTCCAGGATTTTTACTCTAAATTGTACAATTTGCAGACAGATAAATACCCTCCCCTCCCCCCCCAGCTCCCTATGTTGAAAGACAGGTAGTTAACTTTTCTAAACCAGGAGATAACACCCCAGGAACTGAAACTTACTGTCAAATCTCTTAGAAACGCGTTTTCCCCAGGCCTGGATGGCTTCACGGCTACATATATTAAAAATAAAAATAAAAAAATGCCCCCTTTCTCCCATGCTTTTAGACTTGCTTAATGCTATTCTTCTTTAAAGGAAATTTGAGTAAACATAGTTGTAATCCCTAAAGAGAGAAAAGACCCGAGACGATGTGCGAGCCACCAACCAATCTCTCTATTAAATGTTGATTTAAAGCTTTTTGCCAAAATTTTAGCTAACTGTCTTTCCTGAGTGATTCCCTCCCTGGTCCACCCGGATTAGGTGGGTTTCATCCCTAACTGCCAAGCGGTTGATAACATGAGAAAAGTCATTAATTTAATCCACGCAGCTCATAAATATAAGACCCCTGCTCTGGTGGTGGCGGCTCTTGACGCAGAGAAAGCATTCAACAGCGTCTTGTGACCTTTTATGCACAAAGTTCTTAATGCAGCCGCTATTCAAGGCCCTTTTCTCAAAGGAATTGCATCGTTGTATTACAATCCCTCAGCAATAGTGTTGACAAATGGTTGCAGCTCTCCTGCTTTTACAATTCGTAACGGTACTAGACAGGGGTGCCCCCTTTCTCCCCTTCTCTTTGCATTAATGATGGAACCCCTCACCCCTAGAATCTGCCTCAATCAAATCATCACTGGAATCGCATTTGGTACGAGGTCATCTAAATTAGCCCTCTATGCAGACGATGTACTCAGCCTCACAAATCCACACATTTCGGTCCCTTCTGTTTATTCCGAAATTATGGCCTACTCTCAAACTTTAAAATTAACTCAGACAAAACTGAAGCCCTAGCTCTTAATTTACAACCTAATGCCCAAAAACATTTGCAAGACACCTTTAAGTTTAACTGGCAACCGCAACATATTAAATATTTAGGGATCAAACTAGGCAAACGTTATGATAAGTTATTGCGGACAACTTCCCTCGCTTGTTCTTAATGACATACAGTCTAGTATCTCCCAGTTTGTTTGGTCAGGTAGACCTAAGAGTCCGCCTAAAATCCCTTTACTGACATGCTAAATATAATGGCTTGGGTCTTCCCTGCCTCCATAAATATTATTTATCATCACATCTCACTCAAGCTGTTGTGACTCACGCACGCCCCCACACCAGACTGTGGGTTGACACAGAAGCGGACCTTCTCCAGCTGTTATCCCCCAGTATTTTATTCTGGCTTGATATAAAAGACCATCCACCTCTTCACACTCACTCCTACAGATCGCTTTTCACTTGAAATATGTAAATATTGTACACACACCTTCAAGCTTATAGACAATCCCAAACGAATGTTCTCTCTCTGGAACAACCTAATATTTCCCCTAGGGTACTAATCCCAAAGAGTTTACCCACTAGACTAAGCATAACATTATGTTTTTACCCTATATAGTTCCAAAAGGGATATTTCCCTGAGCTCCACGATTGTCTTCACCTTCCTTCCTCAACCATATATCAATATTTATCACCTATTCAATAACCAGATAGACCCGTGATTTCCTTAACGCCCAACTCCAATGGAGTTTGTAACAAAAGATCAACTTTTAAAGTCCTAATATCCACCTTTTATGCGCTGTTGATGAACAATTTACCTGATAAAGAACTGCACGAGTTACGCTTGGAGGAGGATATGGCTGAGGATTTAGATTCTGAAGAGTGGACAGAGATCCGAGAGGCTGTTGCTAAATCTTCAATCTGCACTCAGATAAAAGAAAATTCTTACAAGTTCTTATTTTATTGGTATTTAGTCCCTTTCAGACTGAAAACTTCTGATCTTTGCTGGCATAATTGTGGTCATCGGGGATCCCTGTCCCACATCTGGTGGAACTGTCCAAAAATTATCTTATCCATAGCTGATCTTATCCATAAAATTACTAGTTTAAGGTTTCTGTTCCATCCATCTTATTTTCTTCTCCCTTGTCTTCCCCTTAACATTAATAAACTTATTTGGAAACTCTCTAGCCCCATTCTCACTGCTGCTAGATGCTTAATAGCCAGAAAATGGAAACAAGCGGAGAGTCCCACAATCGCAGCGTTGATTCAGAACGTGTGGCAGATATATAATTTAGAACACATGACTAGCATCTTAAATGATAGTTCTAACCAATTCCTCTCAACATAGCATCTTTGGCAAGACCATTTTGCCTCTTCACAACACATTTCTTAATATAATACACCACCTGAAAGTTTTGAGAACACGACTTTCTTGATTGAGTCTCTCCTAACTTACCTTCACTACTCCCTATTCCACTCAGCCCTATACTTACAAACCCCCACCACCCTTTCCTTCCCCCTCCTAGTCCTTCCTGATACAGAATCTGCCTCACAACGATATTAGCTCAATCTCCACTATTCCCAGGACTTTGCTCTAGACAAATATACATAAAATAGTTGTGCTGTTATTTTAAACTTATCTGTAACATATTCAGTGTACTTATCTAAAATGCTGGGGATTTGGTACCATCTCTTTCTGTACCTCCTACTTTGGAAAAACTTCAATAAAATATATTTAAAAAAATAAATAAAAAAATAAACAAAATAAATAGTGGTTCTCTCTGTAAACCTAACATAATAAGAGTCAGTAAATTGCTCTTATCTTATTTTACCTGCAAATAGCTCTCAATCTTGGGGTGACAAGCTTTGAATACCCCTCTTCATCTTCATACAGGTGTACGCACACATTCCAGTTTGGAGAGCAACATAAAATCACCCACTATAGACCATAGTCATGTCATCTGACTAGATAGTGACGGCCTACACCCATCTTCAAGGGGAACCAGAATACTAAGCGAGTAGTTTGGAAGCTTCATCAAGAACTATTTAAACTAGGAGAGGGGGGCAGGGAGCTAAATAGGAATAAAGCAATCTTCTCCCCCAACAAAGAGGTATTGTTTCTGCAGGCTTATAAAACAGGAATATAATCAGATGACAATGCAGATCAAAACATAAACGCAGCTAGGAATAGGAGATGCACAAACCTGGCTTCCGAGCTCGAATTATGGTTTAAACTACATGCTCAGACAAGTGGAAGGATAATGGCATCAACAGCCAAGCCATTAAAGCCAGACATTCTAAACTGGTGATGTTGAATTGGTCCTTAATTTAGCAGGTCTGGTCTGAGTGGCAGATACAATGACTGACCCACCGGCATGTAGAGGACATCGTTGTACCAGGCCCTTAAAGGTAAATCTGGAGCCACCAAATGACCGGGATGCCCTCTCTCCACCTTCTTCAAGACTCCTGGCAGCTTGGCCACCTGAGGAAACTGCCGGGAAACGGACATACCAAGAATGCCAGAGAATCACTTGTCTTGAAACAGAAGAGTTCCATTTTGTGGTTCAACTGAGAAGCTACCATGTCGATGTCTGGTTGACTCAACCTGTCCAAGATATCGCAAAACTCTGGATGCAGAGACCATTCACCGGAGAGAAGAGACTGTCTGTTTAGAAACTCAACCTCCCAAACTTTCTACCCCCAGGATGAAGACCACCTGAGCAGGTTTTTCAGCCCATTGAAAGTAGAGATGAGCGGGCTTGGATTCCGCTAATCCGAGCCCACCGGAACAGTGCGGATCCGAACGGGATCCGAGCACTGTTCGGATATTTCCGGCGGGTAAAAAATTGAAAACGAGGCTCTGTTGTCCAAAGTCTCGCGTTGAATCTCGCGAGGGGTGGGAGGGAGGGCCCAGAACAATTCCATCTTGTACCTCTTTTTTTGGCATTATGTGCTCAAGCTACCTCGGTGCAACCTTTTGGCCTAAAAACAATATTGTGAGGGTGTTCAGAATAGACTGGAAATTAGTGGAAATGATTGTTATTGAATGTTATTGAGGTTAATAATAGCGTAGAAGTGGAAAAAAAAACAACACACAAAACTGGTTTTTAGAACTTTTTATGTTTTTTTCAAAATAAATCCGAATCCAAAACCTTAAATCCGAACCAAAACCTTTCGTCAGGTGTTTTGCGAAACAAATCCGAACCCAAAACCTCAAGCAAATCCGAATCCAAAACACAAGACACCAAAAGTGGCCGGTGCACATCCCTAATTGAAAGATCCTGTGTGTCTCTCACATAGCTAGATGACTATTGGTGCAGCCATGATGATTAAGGTATGCCACTGACATATTTTATTTAAGTTTTTTATGTCCGACTATCTTCACCAACCACCTTGCCCCGTAGCAAATGTTTCTCACTGACCAGAGTGTGGAACATAGCTTGCAGCTCCAACACACCGATTGGAAGCTTGGATTCCTCCAAGGAATACGGCTCCCCAACCACGAAAGCTGGCATCCATAGTCACCTATGTCCAATTTCAGACAGAGTGGACGACTCTTGCAGAGATTTTCCTTCTGTAGTCAAAGGTGCGACTGACGCACCCTTGGATAAATACGAATTACCTGACTGCAAAAGCTCAGATTAAATCTGTTTCACTTCGAGCGGAGTTCCAGCTGAAACTCCCTCACATGGAATTGAGCAAACTTGACCACCTCAAAAGTCAATACCATCTTGTCCAGAATCTTTATGCAGAAGTGAACCAAAGTCTGGCTGACTGCCAACAGCAACCTTACCATCTTTTGAAAGGCCAGAATCTTGTCCGGTTGTGAAAACACCCTCTGTTTACAGGTGTTGAAAAGGAAACCCAAAAAGCTCATCCATTTGGAAGGAGTCAATTTGGACTTCTTGAAATTTGCAATCCACTGTGGGCCTTGAGTCTGTGCCGCCCCCGGACATGAGACAGGAGCACCAAATGTAACTCTGCCTTGATAGAAGATAGTCCAAGTAAAAAAAAAACGATCACTCCCTTGGACAGCAACAGCACAGTCATGATCTTGGTGTAGGCCCATGGTGAGACCAAAAGGAAAAGCCTGGAACTGGTAGTGCTATGACTAAACAGCAAACCTGAGAAAGTACTGATGTCCCTGCCAGATGGGAACATATAAATGTGTCAATGTACAGAGCCACAAAGAACTCGTCCCATTCCATGCTGTGAATTACCAACTTCAAGTGCTCCATATTGAACTTGGACATCCGCATCTGGTTGTTCAAAGATTTGAGGTTCAGGATCAGTTTGAATGGGTTTTTGGTTCAAAAAATGTCCAAACCCCTTTGATAGTCTGGAACTGGTATAACCACCTCGGAAGAAATCAGGGAGTGGATGGCCTGTTGCAGAGCAAGACGCTTTGACTGAATTGGAGGGAAGCCCTGTGGTAATGAACCATCTGGGAGGATAACTGGAAAGATCCATCATGTATTCCTGGTCTACAATTCCACTTTACTCTTCCAGGATCAGTGGTTTAAGTCCACCACAGATGCCTAGTTGACAGACTGCCACCACATTGGATCCTGGGTTGTCAGAATGCCTGTCATGCCGATTGCTCGTTGTCCAACTCTGCTTCTGGATGCCTAGCAGACCAGGCCTGCCGTCCATGCTGCATACCACCACTGGGGGCGAATGTCTGGAGTGCCGACTCCTTGACCTGAAGGACAAGCGAAAGGAGCGAAATTGGACACTTGATTTTGGAGTATTAACAGGAAGGAAAGCACTTTTTCCTCCTGTAGCCTGAGTAATAATTTTGTCAAGCGTCAGCCCAAACAAGAAGTCCCCAGAAAAATAAAGTGATTCAAAAGTCTTTGCAGACTCCACGTCAGTCTTCCAGCCACAGAACAGACAAGCAGAGACTGCAGAGGGAAATATCCGTACCCCAATCAGTCCTGTGTCAAATACTCTGTAGCTCTCTGAATGTGCTCCACCAAAGCAAGCAATTTAGATCCCGGGTTGCAGCTAACAAACTTGAACCAGCTTTCCACAGCCTTGTTCTCCCAAGCAGAGGCCTAGGCGGAACTTAAAGAGGGTTCCCCCGCCATTAAAATGGACTTAAGGATGATCTCGACCTTACAGTCTGCATCATTCTTAAGCGTGGCTGCATTGGGAATGGTGATGGTAGCTGTCTTAGACAACTGCCCAACCGGTGGTCCTCCTTAAGAGGTGCTACCCATTTATGGATATCCTCAGAGGGAAGAGGATAACGCAACGGCAGCCTACGGGATCACCTGGAACTTACGGTCTGGCGCTCGTCCCTCAACAAATCATCCAGCTGGGAGGAACAGGTAACTAAGGAGAAGGCTCCGTAGTCTCAGGGACAGTAATTTTTGTGATGTCTAACACCTGGCACACAGCCGGTATCAACTCTTCCACCCCTGATGGTAAGAGGCGATTTCCTCCCCAAAGAGGATTCCTCTACATCTGACCAAACAAGCACTTCGCACTCTTCCTGGGAAGAGCAGTCAGAATCTGACTTATTACCAGGTTGGGGCACCACCACCCTCCTGCGCTTACACAAGGAAGACAGTGTGGCGGATTCAAACATCCTCTCCAAAGAGGAAGAATCTGTAACCAGGCCCTGTAACCAAAGTCGCTAGACCTCTGACCTAATCCAGTTCCTCAAAGACCTCCACCACGGGACTCAAGAGGATCTTGACCTGGCACCACAGGCACTGAATCCACCAGACTCCCTGAAGAGCCAAAGGGAAATTGGGAATGACCTCCCTACTGTCACGAATCACCCTATGAGTTGAGGTATCAGAACCTGTTGTTGAGGAGAGCCTGGACCAGATTAAACAGGAACAGAGTAGTAACATGATGCAGTACCAACCTCCACCAGTATTACAGACTGGCAGTGTGGAGTAGAGGATGGTGTAGTACCAGCTGTGGCCCGAGTAAGGTGGAGCTAGAGAGCAGCAGTGTCAGGGAAAATGCCGGAGCAAGATGGAGCAGTAAATCTGTACTGTGAAACACTGCAGACACAGGTGAGGCTGATGGAGCGGATAGCTGGCACCACGATCCTGTGGATGGGAGGAGATCTCTCAGATGAAAATGCAGAGTCCGAATCCAAGTAAAAAGTCAGGGCCACGAGCAAACAAGCAAGGTCAGTATTCAGGAAGAGGTCAAGGTCACAAGCAAACAGGCAAGGTCGGTATCCAGGCAGAGGTCACAACTGGAATCAATCAGGAAACTGGCAGACAAATCACAGAACCAGGAGCACGGAGAAGCAACTGTGTGAAAGCTATAACCGGCAAAGGAAGAGTGAAGCTGACAGGTATTTAAACCAATAGTAGCCAATCAGGGCAGGTTTCATATAGCGCTACAGGTGAGAAGAGTTCAGGTGATCACACTCAGGCTGAAAACAACACTGCAGCAGCCAAAAAGAGAACAGCAATTACCTGCTGTTCCCAACACCTACATTTAGGAAGTACTAGCCGAGTGACCTAGCTCAGGCAGGGTCTGCCATGTCAGAACTACAGCTAGTCCGAAGGCTGTCCAAAAGGCAGTTTAACTTTGCAGCCAGCACAGGTAAACTTCATTAGAGAATTTACCCCAACCGTAGCACTCGAGGATCTCCCCCTATCCGACATGATCTAAACAGATAGAGAAAAAGACCACACAGGACAAAAAGGAAAAATATATATTGCACCAGGAAGATTCCACAGCTCCCAGGTAAATGGTTAGGGAAACATTATAATAGGGAATTTTATAGCTCCTTTATAATACCAGTTACCCTAGAAGTGGTGCACCCACACATCATGGTCAGTAAACATATTCTAGGAAAAATAGGGATGTGGAGATGGGGCACTCTGGAGATCAAATAAAATAAGTCAAACTTTTATTGCTATGCATTAATATTGAACAATATATTAAGAACAAAGTTAGCGAAATATTAAAAAATGTAAGTGAGATTGTAAACCAAATAGAGAAAACTGGCAAAACTAGCAGAAATCCTGCCAGAATGCACCAATGGCCCTATATTATATAAATATCCATAGGTGTATCTGGAGAAATAGGGCTGTATCCTTCTAAGTCCTAACCCAATTGTGTAATATTAGATTCCACTATATATACTGAGTTCCATTTAGAAACATTTTGTAACAATTATAACAAGTAGTATATATAAATAAATAGTGAAATCAGATAAAATGACAGGTGTAGAAGACGTGGAGTTCTAATATTCTCAAGAGAATTAGATGGAGCAATCCATTAGTCTTCACATATACATCCCTATGCTAATAATTGAGAGTGATTTTCAGCAAGCAGTACGTTAGAAGGGTTTGCATTCCGTGAGACAAACTAGCCTTTGAGAATCTAATTATCTTGAGAATATTAGAACTCCAGGTCTTCCACACCTGTCATTTTATATGAATTCACTATTTATAATTGTTACAATATGTTTCTAATGGAATCTAATATTACACAATAGGGTTAGGATACAGCTCTATTTCTCCAGATATACCTATGGATATTTATATAAGATCGTTGCGTTCTGGCAGGATTTCTGCTAGTTTTACCAGTTTTCTCTATGTGGTTTACAATCTCACTTACATTTTTTAATATTTCGCTAACTTTGTTCTTAATATATTGTTAAATATTATTTTAATGCATATCAATACAAGTTTTACATATTTTATTTGATTTGATTTCCAGAGTGCCCCATGTCCACATTCCTATTTCTCCTAGAATATCTTTACCAACACAGGACAAAAGCAGCACCTAATCAGAAAGAGAGTCAGCCTGCTAAACATCCACATAGCCCAATCAATCTGAGGGACTAACCACTCAGAAAACCAATTCCACAGACCTAGTACCTTAGAGACAGATGGACAGAGAAAGCGAGTGCCGATGCTCCATGATAGTGGCTGTTCTGGTGTTTGCACACGTGAGAGAGTACCAAGGAGGAAGTGAAGGTAGAAGGGAGAAGCACCTGTCCCCTGAGCTGGATTAGTAGCAATCCCAAAGAAAAGCCCCCTCCACCAAACCGGTGCCTAGCAAGTGCTTGCACTGCTGCTGTAACCCCTACCTGCCCCAGCCCCTTAAGGATCCTAATCATTGCCCCTACTAACAGAGGCAACCATCCCTGGGACTACCTAAGCACCCCTGCTGTGCTGAGAGATGGTTATGCTCACCATCTGCTGCTCCTCTGGCATGCAGGCAAAGTGATGGCTGCTCTTTTGCAGATGCTGCCTAGGAATACCAGACACAGCCTGAGGAGACTGTGGGCAGCATTGAAAGCAGGATAAGGGGACAGAATCGGCGGCACGCTCTCGGATCAGCTGCTCTAAGAACCCCCGATGCGCCCTGGAGCCATCAAAAATTAGTGTACAATAATAAAACAAGAAAATAGTTTAAAAAAAAACAACAAGTCCCGCCTGGCCAGGTACTTAAAGTAAATAAAGGCCTTACAGGAGAGGGGTACAGAGGGGGTGGAGCCATGGTAAATGAACTCTTAAAGCGCCCGTACGCCTGGATCCCTATACTATACCCCAATGTACCCAGTGTCCCCCCAATGGATGCCTGAGAAGTATAATTTCCTGTCTTGCTACAGTTTTACTATGAGAAAAACTTCATGAAACCTGCTAAATAAGTCAATTTATAAGATGTCTATAGCTTTCTGTAGATTTACTTACTAAACTGTAGTTGTAGCTTCTTACTTTCACTATAAAGCAGTGTATTAGCCATACATATAGGACTGGGATGCATAATTACAACATAAAAATAAAGGTTTTAAAAATTCCTATAGGGCATAACTAACAAAGGGTTTAATGGTCATTTAATAGAGAATAGACTGAATAAGCACTAGAAAAAAAAAAAAATCTGTACCTGTCAGAAAAGTTAATGTTACCCAACACAGGTATATTTACTTAAGGGCATAGTTTCCCCTACCAGGTCCACAAATTATTCTTGGGTCTCAGCAGTTCAGAAAAGAGAAATGTATTTGACCTTTCCCTGATGGCCACTGAGCAGAGCACAGTGATGTCATCAGCCTGCCTGCTTTCATAGGCCATCAAGAACGCTCTACTGGAGTATATAAAAGAATTGGGCAAAGACGAAGGTAGTTTCTAGGATCTCCAGGGAGAGAACAGGGTAACATAGTGCTCACATTCAGCAAGGTTTGTCAGCTTACTGCATGCGAGTCTTTAGATGGGTAGAGTGTGCTCTTGGTTAGGACACCCCTACTTTATGGGATAATGAGGGCTTAGGTATTGGCTTTTCTCATAATAGGAGTCTCATGTTATAATATTAGGGAAGTTCTGAGTAGTGTAGAGACATAGGATTGTCTATAAAGTAGCTATTGTGTACCTGCCTCTTGAGTTTTTCCTTTTGTCGTCACAGGAAAGAGAAGCTGCATCCATAAGAAGTACATTTTCCTGCAGGATCACACAACTAGCTTGCAAGTGAAGACTGTTAAAGTAATTAAAAATATCTTCTTGTTTGAATGTACTATGCATCCAGTGATTGTTCATTTGTGCTGCATACTGCTGGCAAGAATGTACCTTTCATATGCATCATTATGTCCTATACAGATACCAATTTACATATTAACATACAGGGAGTATACTTGTATTACACACTCCCATATAGAGTGGAGGCACAAACACTGCATTAAAACATGGTCCTGCTCTCCAAGAACAAGTGGTAGCGGAGTACTACTGTTTATCACCCAGGTGGTGCCCAACTACACGTAGCCAACAGTCATTTACCTCTAGCTGTGTGACATTAATTGGTTGAACACATAGCCATTCTTGAGCGAGGAGTACTTACATGGGCCTCAGTAATACGCCTCACGCTGTACTAGGACTGACTGCTCTCAGGATTTTACACATCAGTTAATAGGGACAGGCAATGCTTAATATGTAAAGAAAGAGTGCTAGATATATAAGAAATATATAAAATATATAGTGTCTAAGAAGGACCACAACATATCTTTTGCGCAATACTGGTCAAACTAAGGCATTTATATAGCCACTGATACAGTGTGGTTGTACTGCACCACTTACCTTTAGTTCTGTCTTCTCCTAGGTGCATATGCAGTAGTTTGGAGACAATTCCCTGCAATAAAAAATGAATGCATCTTTTATCAGCCCATTTTGAAAAGTTAATAAAAACATTTTTTTGTAAAACATTAAATATCTTAAAGGATACCCAGACATGTAGTTTTGGAAAATCTAGTCTAAATAAAAGCCTAATTGCAATCAATTAACACAAACACACACACAATTATAGGAAAAAACTTGTCTTTAAGCGACAAGTGCATCCTGAAAAACGGATCTCATGTGATCATTCAGAGCCAATGTATTGAAAGCTAGCAGCCTGATGATGCCGTTCATATTCTCACTAATACTACTAATAAAGGTGAAAATAGAAGTTGGAGCGCACACTAAATCTAAACACGTTTTTGTCATATGTTTTATTCTCAAATATCAGTTTAATGCGCAGCTCAATGTAGATGGCTTTAAATGATTGTTTAAATGTATTTTTCTAGCTGTGTTCACTGGAGTTTGAACTTCTGTCGTCTTTACTTGAACCTGTTTTGTTGTTGATCCATCAGGTTTTGGGAAAAAAGTGTCAATATGTACAGTTAGTGCATTTACTGTAGGGATCAATGATTCCTATTTTTAACATCTGTCCAAGGTGTAGGGACCATACAGGTGTCGTACTGCAACCATATGTACAAACTTAACAAGTGTAACAGTTATGGCTAAACAAAATTGATCATTGGTTATTTAAAGATATCTCAACTGCCTGAACGCAAAAGTTTGTGTGTATTATTAGTATTTGAAGTGGAAATTTAGAAGTGACAGCAGGAAACATAAAGGAGAATGTAAGTGAATGGAATATGATAATTTTACAATGAAGGCAGTCGATGTGGCAGTATGACATACCACCGTATTCACCCCCACTTTGACCACTGTGTATTTTATATTTATATACTTTGTTTGACCTGCGTTTCTTTAGAGAAAGAAGAACCTTTTAAAGTTTGTTACCGTATGTGATCCTCCCTTTGGGCTCCATTCTGTGTAATGTTAATACACTAGAAAAGAAACTTCCACCTTACTTATTTGAAGGACTTTCATTTTAGTAAAACGGAATTATGCAGCTATAAACCTCATAAGACACCCAACCAGCATGTGTAATTCATTTAAGGGGATAATATCTCTTCTAATTTGGCGTTTTGAATTATTTCATTATGTATATTTTGTGCACTGACCACCAGTAGGTAAGGCAGTGATGAGCAGCATACGGCTGCCAAACCTTCACCTGCATCTTGTTTCTCCTTCATCATTTAGGTTGTATCAGTCCTTTCCTCTGCTTTATGCTCCATCTTCCCAAGTTCTTATTCTCTGCTATATGCTGAGCTAAGTTTGCTCCAGGCCCCAGCTCTTACAGAATAATAGCTGGGCCCGCTCCGTGGACGGAATTCAGTGGGTCTTAAAGCAGAGAATAATACTCAACTAATAGTAGGTAACTTTCACATCATATAACCTCCAATGTACAATGCAAAGAGGTCATCAATGCCAACAACACATCAGAGGAGGAGGGATGTGAACACTGGCTTACCCAACGAGGGGCGATTGGGGGATTTTGAGGTACGTTTTGGGTGAAGTTATTTTTTATCTAACTCATTCCTGCAAAGTATAATGTGCGGACCTTGTGAAAGTTGGCGGGCTTTATACGAGGCCCTTGAAGTCTATTAGGTTACCCACCGCTGAGGTTAAGGGTGCATGGCACCCCCTACAGCAGAGACAGCCAGCCACAGGTTACCTACCTCACAAAGAATGATTATCTCATTACAATGACACCTGTCATGGGGTGGGACATGTTAGGCAGCAAGAAAACAGTCAGTTCTTGAAGTAGATGTGTTGGAAGCAGGAAAAATGGAGAAGCGTAAGGATCTGAGGGTCAATTTGTGATGGCTAGACAACTGGGCAGAACATCTACAAAGAGGCAGGTCTTGGGGTGTTTTCCCAGTATGCAGTGGTTAGTACGGCGGTTCCCAAACTGTGCGCCGCGGGCCAGCCATAAAAAAATCAAACAAACACTTGCCAATCCGCGCGGCGCCGGGACCCAGCATCCTCCTCTCTCACGCAGCGGTCATATCAGTTACAGCTGCTGTGTGAGAGGAGGATGCTGGGTCCCGGCACCGCGCAGATTGGTAAGTGTTTCTGTTTGATTTTTTTATAGCTGGCGCACGGCAGAGGGGGCAAAGTGAGAGAGTGCAGAGGAGCGTGACAGAAGGGGGACAGAGCAGAGTGACAGGAGGGGACAGAGCAGAGTGACAGCGTGACAGGAGGGGACAGAGCAGAGTGACAGCGTGACAGGGGAGAGTGACAGCGTGACAGGAGGGGACAGAGCAGAGTGACAGGAGGGGACATAGCAGAGTGACAGCGTGACAGGAGGGGACAGAGCAGAGTGACAGCGTGACAGGAGGGGACAGAGCAGAGTGACAGTGTGACAGGAGGGGGACAGAGGAGAGTGACAGCGTGGCAGAGGAGCAGTGACAGAGGGCAGAGGAGCTGGGACAGAGGGCAGAGGAGGGGGACAGCGTGACAGGAGAGGGACAGAGGAGAGTGACAGGAGGGGGACAGAGGAGAGTGACAGGAGGGGGACAGAGGAGAGTGACAGCATGACAGGAGGGGGACAGCGTGGCAGAGGAGCTGGGACAGAGGGCAGAGGAGCTGGGACAGCGTGAGAGGGGCAGTGGAGGGGGACAGCGTGACAGGAGGGAGACAGAGCAGAGTGACAGCGTGACAGGAGGGGACGGAGGAGAGTGACAGCGTGACAGGAGGGGACGGAGGAGAGTGACAGGTGGGGACAGAGCAGAGTGACAGCGTGACAGGAGGGGACAGAGGAGAGTGACAGGTGGGAACAGAGCAGAGTGACAGCGTGACAGGAGGGGACAGAGCAGAGTGACAGCGTGACAGAAGGGGACAGAGCAGAGTGACAGCGTGACAGAAGGGGACAGAGCAGAGTGACAGGAGGGGGACAGAGCAGAGTGACAGCATGACAGGAGGGGGACAGAGGAGAGTGACAGGAGGGGGACAGAGGAGAGGGACAGCGTGGCAGAGGAGCAGTGACAGAGGGCAGAGGAGCTGGGACAGAGGGCAGAGGAGCTGGGACAGCGTGAGAGGGGCAGTGGAGGGGGACAGCGTGACAGGAGGGAGACAGCGTGACAGAGGGCAGAGGAGGGGGGACAGCGTGACAGAGGGCAGAGGAGGGGGGACAGCGTGACAGAGGGCAGAGGAGGGGGGACAGAGGGCAGAGGAGGGGGGACAGCGTGACAGTAGGGAGACAACGTGACAGAGGGCAGAGGAGGGGGGACAGCGTGACAGAGGGCAGAGGAGGGGGGACAGCGTGACAGAGGGCAGAGGAGGGGGGACAGCGTGACAGAGGGCAGAGGAGGGGGGACAGCGTGACAAAGGGCAGAGGAGGGGGGACAGCGTGACAAAGGGCAGAGGAGGGGGGACAGCGTGACAAAGGGCAGAGGAGGGGGGACAGCGTGACAGAGGGCAGAGGAGGGGGGACAGCGTGACAGAAGGCAGAGGAGGGGGGACAGCGTGACAGAAGGCAGAGGAGGGGGGACAGCGTGACAGAGGGCAGAGGAGGGGGGAGAGCATGACAGGAGGGAGACAGCGTGACAGAGGGCAGAGGAGGGGGGACAGCGTGACAGAGGGCAGAGGAGGGGGGACAGCGTGACAGAGGGCAGAGGAGGGGGGACAGCGTGACAGAGGGCAGAGGAGGGGGGACAGCGTGACAGAGGGCAGAGGAGGGGGGACAGCGTGACAGAGGGCAGAGGAGGGGGGACAGCGTGACAGAGGGCAGAGGAGGGGGGACAGCGTGACAGAGGGCAGAGAGTCTGGATGCAGAGGGGGCATTTTTGCATACAACTTAATAAGCATTTCTGTCCTGACCTAAATACTTATTACAATTTTTTGACCCAACTACTTCTAAAACAGGACTGCTCGGTAATTATATTGGAGGGGTGCCTTAAAAAAATTATGGAGACTCTAAGGGTGCCGCGAACTGCAAAAGTTTGGGAACCACTGGGTTAGTACCTAACAAAAGTGGTCCAAGGAAGGACAACTGGTAACAGGGTCATGAGCACCCAAGGCTCACCGATGCTCATGGGGAGCGAAGGCTAGCCTGCCTGGTCCAATCCCACAGAAGAGTTACTGTAGCACAAATTGCTGAAAAAGTTAATGCTGGCTATGAAATAAATGTGTCAGAACACAGTGCATCGCAGCAAGCTGCAGACCAGACACAGTTGCGATGCTGACCCCTGTCCACTGCCTATAGCGCCTACATTGGGCACGTGAGTGCCAGAACTGGATCAAGCCAGCAGAGACAGGGTGATGCTTTTTTCATATTTTTTTCTCTCTTTTCAAACTGTATAAAAGTACAAAAACATTACTTTTTTTTCTTTTTTTTTAAAAAAAAGGCCAATTTTCTGACAAATTGCAGTCTTCTCTAATTAGACTGTATATGAATGTCCTGAGAGAACAACAGGCGAGTCCAGATTGGAGTCAGAGGGGACGAGTAGGGGGCTAAATCGTGACGACGGTTGGCCAGATTCCAGGTGGATAAAGAGAAAGAGGGTCATGTGTACACAGACGCTGCCCTACAGATCCTAAGAAGCAATTGGAAATGGTGTAAAGGTATATCTGGGGTTAGTACATTTTCTATATCTACCCAGCTCTTAAAGCCTGGGTTGATGTGCCAGGAGATAATGAAACAGAGTTGGGTGGCTAAGTAGTAATGGGAAACCAAGGCCCCCTAATTCTTTGTGCTTAGAAAGTAGGGTTTTACTCAGTCTAGGTTTCTTTTGCCCCATATGAAGTGGTTACATGAGGATTGTATGGATGCCAGCACCCGATGTGGCACTGGTACAGGAAGTGTTTGGAATTAATATGGGATGCATGGAAGTACATTCAATTAAATAGCCTGGATTCTTCCCATCCAGAAAATATACATTGGGTGCCATTTGAAAATGTCTTGATGGATGCATGCCAGCAAAGGCAAATAATTTGAGCAATACAGCCCAGAGTAGTGTTTGGTGTTCATCCCCAAATATTAGATGGAATGAGGATGCCATTGAAAATTGTAGGACAACTGAAGGGATTCCCAGATCAGATGGGTGAGAAACAACATCGCTTCTGCCCTCTGTCTCCTCTTGCTTCTCTCCGCTCCCCTCAGTGACTCTCAACCTGTCATCCGTGCCCACCCTCTTGGGCCATAGTTACCTGCCTGTACTCACTTTTCCCCTCCCTCTATCTCTTTCATGATGTGCCTGAGCCCCCAGAGTTATAGTGCTTACTGTTACTTGTACTGTGCTGTTTCACCTTGTACTGTGCCATTGTTTGTCCTTGTACGGCGCTACGGATACTTTGTGGCGCCCTATAAATAAAAATTAATAATAATAATAATAATAATAATAATAATAATAATTGGTGTCATTTATTTTATACCCTGATAGTGTTCCAAAGCGTGATCATTCCGTCATGAGATTTGGGAGTTAGTGTTACAAGTACGTCACTAGCAAACAGGGATAAGTGTGATGCCCTTTTTTGACACATACTACCTACCTAAATATTGTTGTAGACCAAGTACACCCCTTCATGACAACTGTATCCTCTGATGGCAGTGTCCTCTTTCAGAATAATGCACCCTGCTACACTGCAAAAATTGTTCAAGAGTGGCTTCAGGAACATGACAAAGAGTTCAAAGTGTTGACTTAGCTTCCAAATTCTCCAGATCTCAAATCGATCGAGCATCTGTGGGATGGACTGGAAAATCATGTCTGAGCCATCATGTGAACAATTAAGCACCCAGTAAACTTCCGCCCCATTCAGGGAGGTAACCTGTATACAGAAGTGTATTAACGCCAATGGTTATACAACCCCCACAGCAGAGCAAGTTGCACTCCGACGTCCAGGCACTAGAGATTTACAAACAATCATTACTCGCCTTGCGGAACTCCACAGTCTCCTCTTCCCGCTCCATCCTTACAATCTGCCGCTCAGCGCTGGCCCGTTTATTCCCATCTTCCTCCTGTAGATGGCGCTGTGCAGACCGCTGATTGGCAAATAGGACTTTACGTCACAAAATTCTCAAAAGCGCTGCTTGTCAAAACCACGAACACACCAATCTTAGCACAAGAGATCGAACTGCAAACTAAAAGTTTGTCTCCAGTTCTTGTGCTTTGTCCCGGAGAGGCAGCCATTTTTACGAATATAAAGGATCGACGAGACCCATAATGCGACGCTACAAATATGGCGTATGTAAGGAGACCACAGAAGTTAGTCATTTTGTAGGAGTTGTCATGTTAAATTGACAGCTTTCCCCATGTCTCTTCCTGGTTACCGGCTGTGTGTACATGGAGAGAGAGAGCCGGTAAAGGTCAGTGCCCCAGGAACGAGGCACTATGAGATTTCCAAGTTTCCCTTTATTATGCATTGTAGCTCACAGGATTTAGTTTTATCGGTGACCTGACTGCCAGGTTATACAGATCTCAGCACCGTGCAAAGGCGGAGCTGTCACTATCAGGTTATTCTGTATATCGACCTGTGGCGTTACAATTGTTGTTTCTATAGTGTGTCTCTGTAGTATGTTTCTTTGATAAATGATAGCGAATAGTATGCCAACAGAATGCAAATAAAGAATAGTAATACTTCGCATTGTTAATTATTTAATATATGAAGTATTTCCTATTAACCTGCGTAACAGAGGTCCTTACCTGTACTGTTTTTCTTCGGTAAATACCAGCAGGCTTCTCCACCATTTGTGCTGAAACTAGGGAAATGCCTGCAAATGTACATGTTAGATTATTGTTATTCCTGTTAATTTTCCTGCATTGCTTTCTCCATATTTATCTCTAATTATCTGCATCCTTTTTTTGTTTGAGGAAAAACATATATGTGATATAGTGCATTGACAATCCTGTATATTTGATGTTGCTAGATTATATTTTAGGGACCTTTTTTTGTTTATACAGCCTAGTTAGAAGTAGATATTCTATACCCAGAAATCTGATCCATTTCACTATATATATATATATATATATATATATATATATATATATATATATATATATATATATGTGTGTATATATAAGACTCTCATATCGTTATTAACCATTAGCTTGCTTGATATTTCAACTTGTGGCAATCCATTACAAGTTCTAAATGGTCTAGAAATGTTTATGCTATTTACAATGTTCAGTTTTCCAAATATAGCTTGAAATGTATACTACATTTTCTGCTGTTTTTATTAAGTCCATTCAAAAAACACACACACACTTGTCACTATACTTGTTCTAAGTGACCATTCATCAGCATCAGGGATTTATATAGCACCACTAATTCCACAGCGTTGTACAGGGAACTCACTCACATCAGTCTCTGCCCCATTACAGCTTACACTCTAAATTTCCTAACACACAAACACAGATTCAGGTCAGTATTGCTGTTTTTGTCATGTGGGTTGTAAATAAATGTATAAGCATTAACCATATTCCCTATCTTTCAATATTTGTTGCAGGTGCCATCCACTACCTGTCAGTTTATATGTGAGTAATAGCATTATAGCTGGAATACACAGAGGATTTATTTTGGTGCCTCAATGATGGATGAACTGAAACGGTTGTATATCAGGATGTGTCAGGAGAAGGGGTCAGACCCACAAGATGCAGTGTTAAAGGAACTGCAAGAGATGAGAGAGACCTCTGGAAAAGGGAAACTGGATTTGTCTACTCAGAGTCTTTCCATGGAATCCTGCCAGGTGTTGGGACTTCTTCTTCGGAATGATGTAACTTTCTCACATGTCATCCTTAGTGACTGTATGCTCAGTGAGGAAGGTAAGGGTCACTACTACAATTACAATAAATGTATGGATATGTGGTATCAAATATGTACTACTTGAAGTTTGAAAATGAAAAGTAGATAAGTCACTGGGTCCAGAACGACTGTTTTAGTCAATGATGTGAATTCCAGAGCTCCTGGGTCTTATTTTGTTCAACGTATTCATTAGCAATACTATTTGTACATCTATAAGGGAATGAAAACATTTTTGCAGATGACACTCAGCCAAATGTGTAATGACTTGGAGAAAAGAGTGGAAGTCCAGAATTTTACTCTTATTACATCAAAATGTAAAATAATGTATGTGTGATATTCAAAAGCAGAATACAGAATTGATGGTGAGATTTTTAAAGAAAAGGTGACGGATTCATGGAATAGTTTCCCATTACTTATAGAGTAAAATAATTCAATAATGCATGGGACAAACATATTGTTATTGCCAGGGTTGCTCATAGGGAATGACAGGAGCAACACGTCAATGATAGGATTCCACGGCTGCAGCGATAATCTTTTGGGGCCTGGAAGAATGGAAAGACATTACCAGCATTCAATTACATTTTTATAGTGCTGGTGATGTGACATGTAGGCTTTAGTGTTGCCAGTGTGCCATGTAGCATTGTCATTTATCAGGTGAGAAGATCACTTCATGACCCCAACACTAATATACAGTGCTCCCACTTAATATTGTTTGTTTGTATTATAGTAAAAGTTACAGTACCATCTACAGCTGATCTTCTGACCTGCAGTGACTGCTGAACTGAGCCAAGGGAGCAGACACCATTCAACAGTATGGTGACTGCTCCCAGCCGCAATCTAACAAGTTCCGATAAAACATTTTTTTCGGAAACTTGTCTTGATAGCTGAAGGTGGTGTACATTATCAAAATTGAAAAAATCCAATGCTGTCAGCTCTGCTCCGAAGAGCAGAGCTGGACAGCGCATGTGTGGAGGGATCACATGATCCCTCCCTGTCACTCACAGCTTATCGTTGCAGAGACAGAGCAGGGATCTTTGTGCGCATGTGCAGTTGTTCGAACTGCACATGCGCAATTGAAGGATGAAGAGGAATGAAGAACACTTGGAGGAGATCTGGAGACAGCGCTTCTGAAGAGGTAGGGTAAGTATGATTTATTTTTTTTATCACAGAAACAGCAGTTTTTCGGAACTGCTGTTTCTGTGATCCATTTTTAATAAATTTGAGAAATAGTTCAATCCTTATCCATGCGATAAGGATTGATAACTATTTCTCATTTTTGCCGATGAATGATAAATGTGCCCCAAAGTTATACAGTACATACTTTTGAACCTTCTCTTTAAGTTGTGGATCAAAATTCTTCAAGGGGCCCATAATTCTTTTGGGCGAACATGGTTATTACTAAAGCTTTGTGCTAAAATATGAAAAAGAAACAAACATACAAAAAAAACTAGCAACAAAAGCATAGAAAAAAGGGCAGACTAGTGGAAGGTGTAGGTTATTGTAAGCCATACCATTCTATTTTTCTATGTACGTTTAGTTGATTTCCTTTACGCTGATTTATAAATGATCATTTGGAATTAACTAGAACATTTAGGTGATGGAGAATTATGTTCTGTTTTCACAGGTCTCAAATATATTTTGCAAGGCCTCCATACTAACTCTGTGGTGAAGTACTTAGACTTGAAAGTGAGTGTGATCATACTGGATTCCTGTTTGGATTGTTTGAACTCTAGGTGTAAAACTGTCTGTGTGTTTACAGGGTAACAATCTGCGTGGCGATGGTGCAGAGGCTTTGGCGAAACTCTTGAGACACACCTCCTCTCTCATCAGGTGTGTGATATGTCGGTTACATGTACCATCAAATGATACTGAATTATACTGCATTGAAACATAATGTATATGTGTTTCTCGCATCTTGGTGTGTTTTACTTTTAACTGCTTGTTATGCGTTCTATTCTATAGCACTCTCAGATTGAGGTTGCTTTTGATAAAACACATGTAAAAACTCTTTTCTTTTTGCGATGTTCAATGTATGCACTGAATATAGCATCTATCGGCTTTGTATTTGACTCTTTTCAGTCTGACCCTGGAGTGGAACAACCTGGGGATGTGGGAAGATGGATTCTCCCTCTTCTGTGATGGACTAAGTTACAACCAGACTATGCAAAAACTGGATCTACGCAATAACCAGATCAACCATAAAGGTGCAGAAGAACTGTCGATGGCCTTGAAAAGAAACCTCACTCTGCAAGAATTAGGTATACAAAGAAGTCACAGAGGCCTGGATGCCTTGTTATCTGAGCAGGCATGCATTATATACTAAAACTAACTACTACATAGGGCTTAAAACAGGTGGCCATGGGAGGGGTCGTGAGGTGTCGGATACATGGATCTTTAAAGAAAACACAGGACTGTGCATGGTTGTAAAACAAATGGAACAAGTTTAGTCCAGGCTCCGTTTTCCATAAAAACTGAGCGTTGTGAAATTGCCCTAGAGAGACACTTTAATTTAGAGTTGCTGATGTTAGTGGATGATGTTTGTTCATATATTACATTGTATTAAATTTTTTTCTTTTTGTTTGCCACAGACTTGCGATGGAATAACATTGGTCTGCTGGGTGGCCGAGCAGTGCTGGACTGTCTGCAGAACAATAGGAGCCTTCATAAGATGGAGCTGTCTGGGAACAACATACCCAGTGACACCTTAAAAGCTATTGGTAAGGGAGGTTTATCCTGTGGTCTGCAAGCGTTACACCAGTAAACATGTACTTTCCTGTGTGTTCCACTCTCAAACAATATTAATCTCCTACACTATATCATGATGATGGATGTAAGTGCAGAAGGGTGGTGGCTCCCCAACCCATAGGGTGCTATGGTCAGTGCACTTATCTGCACTTAATTTTTGACAATGTGCTCTTTGTCTGACTGCATTTTCTCCCAGTTCCCTTTTAAATATGTCCAGTTAGATAGATTTGCAGTCTTTTTATATCCACATGTACGGCCATTTTGGCCCGATTAGGTCTAAAACAGCCAACTTTGCTGTCTGCAACGCAGTGTGTAGGCAACTTTAGTAAATACTGGCTTTGCACGCATTAAATTTGTCAATCATAAAACTTGCCTTGGTCTTAAAGAAAATTAATTTTGGGATAGATTACATATGAAAAAAAAAAGGATCTTAATTTACATGGCTGTAAGATGGATGACATGGTGGCTGTATTTGTGTATTACAGAACTGTGCATTGATCGCAATCAGGAGACGCAGACAATAAAGGTGGAGACTGTGAGCCAGAGGCACATCCTGACCAAGGAAGTCCAAAACCTAAAGCAAGAAAAGAACAAGCAGGTGCGTGATGTCCATTTTTCCAGGCCTTCTCTTTTTGCATCATACAGCTTTGAGTTCACTGTAGTTTCTTCTGCAGTTCTTGGACTTGATGGGAACCATTGATAAACAGACGGAGGAGATGAGTCGATCCACAAGGTCTGTCTGGAAGGGGGTGTATGTCTAGTAATGTCTTTGGATCTCTTTCTTTTCTTTCTTATGCTTTAGCCCCTCTTCTTTTCGAACCAGGACAACAGCTTTGCAAATCGGCAAACTTCACGATGCGCTGGAGGACAGGAAATCTGTAGTAAATTCATTGACAGCCAAGTAAGGACTTCAGTGAGTCATTTTATTCTGGAGCAAACTGGTAGAACAAATGTATACTGCAGAATTGAGGCACTGATGTGGAGATGCATTATTAACACTCTAATCAAACTTTTTTTATTTGTTTTGTAAACGGCAAATTCAACATTCACATGATTGCCTAATAAAGAGAGATCAATATCAAAATCCTAGAAGGATGTCAAAAGAATCTATCCAGAGCAGTAATAAAGTATCATAACCAGTAAACAATCATTAATATTTACATAATAAATAGATAAAGGCCAAACAATTATGTCCATCTGTTTGTGCAATCTAATCACATGAATACAGAGAAGCAGTAGTAAATTGCCCAGCTAAGTAAAACATAACTTATACCTTTCCCTCGCTTTTCTTCTTCTCATTTACTCTCTCATGCTGCCCTCTCTCCCTAGTTCCACTATTACAACCATCATGTTAAATAAACTATGTAATACAAATACAAAATCTTAGGGGGCTGAAACAAGATTCAGCCAAAGAAACTCAAAACCTCCCACATAACCGTAAGGATCCCCACAACAAAAATACAGCTGCAGGCAAGGTATTATTGTGCCATTTGACATTGTGGCATTTACAGCCTTTCAGATGTTGAGTATTTATTGATGAATTATAATTTGTATTTGAAATAAGGCAGGTGATGTTGTAAGATTTAGTCCAGTGTCATAAAATCTGATTCACTGAGGGAATTCAGTTGACCTGCGCACTATTACCGTTACTATGGTAAGGGTACACATTATTACCGATAATGCGGTAATTTCAACGCTAATTTTTGCTCACAGCTCTGAGAGTTTCAAGCAGAAATCCCTGTTAAAATTACCGTAGTAACGGTAATAGTACATGGGCTACATTTCTCTCACGAGTAACGTGGTCAATTGAATTCCCCCCTTCCCTAACCAAAGGGGGTTTGGCTGGATCATCCTAATTTTAATAGCAGTATATGAGAAAAGCCAATATACTCGGGAGACCATATTATTTGTGGATTAACGACAGAGTTAATCTATTCTTTAAATGTGGATCTCTTGATTCTGGCACAAAAAATGTAGCATGTCTGCAAAATCTGGAGAGGACAAACGTAAAGATCAGACATTAGTTTAGCCAATCTATTACTGAATGTAGATGACTTATGAGAGGTTTTCACCTGTAATTGACAAATCAGTAATGAGTCGCTTGGTAAGTAGACCCTTTGTAATATCACAAAGGAAAGTGTGTCTTCCATTTTATCTCCCCTACCTCCCCCTACCAAAAAAGAACTGCATACAGAAATAATAATCAATAACATGAGCCCCTGTGCATAAAATCCTGGTTGGGCCAACTACACACGTAATGTGGGACTAATGCAATTTTACATGCAGTGAAAGCCATACTGCACAGGCCAATTGCCACCCACATTGTGCATACCACATTGCTATAGCTATATTATATAAACCATATTGTATAAACCACCCATGGGGCAAAGTTTAAATAGACATTTAACGCCATTACAATGAACGACATGTGATGTGTTAAATGTCAATTTAAAGCTTGCTACAGCTGTACCACCTAAATTATTTGTTATTTATTGTATTTTTTTTATGTTATTTTACTGTGCTCCATCCCCCAACTCCAATGCAGCTAGTGAAGAAGTACATTGAAATAATATTTATCAGCAGCTCCTGCTGCTTACCATAACCGCAAGTTTCTCTCATTGCTTCTGAGCCTGTCTATATGCTTACTGAACTGGAGCTGACTGCACAGCATCTTCCCGAATCGACTCCAGTTATATCTGGTGCCAAATATACTTACCTGTTATACTGGCCTCTCCCACTAGGAACAGTTGTTCTACCTACTACCGCTGGGCCTTGCTCATAGCAGCTGTCCATATTGCCTTGCACTGAGCTCTGATAGCCAATCAATGCTGATAGCTGTTCTGCCCATAAGAGAGAGCAGAGCAACTCGTGTGTTAGTGTTTTGGATGCGGTGGAGAGAGGATTGTATAGCCCAGTGGTTCCCAAACTTTTGCAGTTCGCGGCACCCTTAGAGTCTCCAAATTTTTTCAAGGCACCCCTCCAAAATAATTATTGAGCAGTCCTGTTTTAGAAGTAGTTGGGTTAAAAAATTGTAATAAGTATTTAGGTCAGGACAGAAATACTTATTTAGTTGTATGCAAAAATGCCCCTCTGCATCCAGACACTCTGCCCTCAGGCACTCTGCCCCCTCTGCATTCAGACACACTGCCCCCTCTGCATCCAGACACACTGCCCTCTCTCACACTGCCCCCTCTGCCCTCTGTCACGCTGTCCCCCCTCCTCTGCCCTCTCACACGCTGTCCCCTCCTCTGCCCCGCTGTCACCATCCTCTGCTCTCTGTCCCCCTCCTCTGTCCCCCTCCTCTGCCCCGCTGTGGCCATCCTCTGTCCCCCTCCTCTGCCCCGCTGTCGCCATCCTCTGTCCCCCTCCTCTGTCCCGCTGTCGCCATCCTCTGTCCCCCTCCTCTGTCCCGCTGTCGCCATCCTCTGTCCCCCTCCTCTGCCCCGCTGTCGCCATCCTCTGTCCCCCTCCTCTGCCCCGCTGTCGCCATCCTCTGTCCCCCTCCTCTGCCCCGCTGTCGCCATCCTCTGCTCTCCTCCTCTGCCCCGCTGTCACCATCCTCTGTCACCAACCTCTTTCCCGCTGTCACCATCCTCTGTCACCATCCTCTGCTCTCCTCCTCTGCCCCGCTGTTACCATCCTCTGTCCCGCTGTCACCATCCTCTGCACTCCTCCTCTGTCCCGCTGTCACCATCCTCTGCTCTCCTCCTCTGTCCCGCTGTCACCATCCTCTGCTCTCCTCCTCTGCCCCGCTGTCACCATCCTCTGCTCTCCTCCTCTGCCCCGCTGTCACCATCCTCTGTCCCCCCAGGGTCCCGGCGCCCGACGGATTGGTAAGTTTCTGTGTTTTGGTTTTTTTTATGTCTGGCCCGCGGCACCCCAGTGACAGCGCCGCGGCGCACAGTTTGGGAACCGCCGGTATAGCCAACAAATCCTGAATAACCATTCTGCCCAGTCAGTGAAGAATCTATACAGAATGCCCTGTTCAATAATATATGATGAAAATTCCAAGATGTAATTGTTCTAATTTTAAAAAGAAATCATGGCCCAACTCCAAGGATATTTATAGCACACATGTTGTACTACACAATATTAGGTGCTTCCAACTCTGAATAATAAAATTAATTGATCATGTATTCCTACAAATATGATTTCCCCATCGTAGAAATTGACAACCACCCTATTTAATCTAATTAAATATACAGTGGCTTGCAAAAGTATTCAACTCCCTAAGAAGTCAACCGATTTTTCTAAACAAATATCGCTTACATAAATTGTTTCAGACAGTATTTTTATTGCGGGCTCTACATTTCAAACTCATATTTCATTATTTCAATGCAGATTTTTTATTTTTTTTCATAAATTGAAAAATGCTATTTTCATATGTATTCAAACCCTGCAGCCCAGTACTTGGTAGAACCACCTTTTGCTCCAGTAACAGGTTTAAGTTTGCTGGGGTAAGTTTCCACCAGGTTTGACACTGTTTGGGAGTGATTGTTGCCCATTCTTCCAGATTTGCTACAGGTTGTTTAGCTTGGTTGGATGACGTTTGTGCAATGCAATTTTCAGATAGTACCACAGAATCTTCATTGGATTGAGATCTGGGGGTATATTTACTAAACTGTGGGTTTCAAAATGTGGAGATGTTCGGACCGGTTCTGGAGAGACTGTGTACCCTGGAAGGGTCGTTCCTTCACATATGGTGGAGCTGTCCGAAGTTGTCTTGTTTTTGGCTTGACTTGACTAACTTAATAACTGCTATTCTACAGATCACTGTCCCCATGGAGCCTAAATTTTTCCTACTCTCGCTAGGAATTCCTGGGGCTACACATCACCAAAATAAACTTATTCGGCATATTCTCACGGCAGCCGCATGTCAAATCGCTGCTGACTTGAAGCAGCTTAACCCTCCTGCCATCCAATCTATAATCAGTCAGGTATGGCATATTCAGCATATAGAATTTATAACCGGCATTCTCAACAACTCCTCTAAATCCTTTAATAAAATTTGGTCCCCATGGTTATCCTTCAACTTTCACTCTCCCTTTAACTGACCCTTCCCTGGATGTGTCTATAGATACGGACCCCCGGGTTGAAATCCTTCCTTTTCTTCTTTCTCTCTCTCTCCACGACTCTAGCCATGCCATCTCTCTTCCCCTCTTCCCTCCACCCTCCTCCTTACATAAAAACCGGAGTCACCCGATACTTATATGTTAACGTTGTCCTATTCTCCCGCTGGACATAATATGTATCTTGCACTGATCATATGATATGCGACACTGTTATATCAGCTTCCTACTGTTTTGTACCGTTTGACTCTTCAAAAAAAAAAAAAAAAGTGATGTTGCCTATAGCAGCCAATCAGATTCTAGTTATCATTTATTTAGTACAAAATGAGAGCTAGAATCTAATTGGTTGCTATAGGCAACATCTCCTGAGGGGAGAGGGGAACCCACGCAAACACGGGGAGAACATACAAACTCTGCACAGATAAGGCCATGGTCGGGCACTGAGCTCGTGACCCCGGTGCTGTGAGGCAGAAGTGCTAACCCCTTAGCCACCGTGCTGCCTAAAAAGTGCACCTACAAATGTGTTTCTCAACTGAAGTGCCAAGTCAAAAAGTGTGAGGTGGTGATGAGAAGAGGTGAAGGACATTGATAGAACAAGTTGAGTGAGTAGGGGAGTGCGCATCACAAATGAGGCCCGGAGATGATTTGCCAAAGCTAAGAATCGCTACTTTATAATTGATATTCTAAATCGATAAGAAAATTGAGGCAAGCTACAACCACAAATATTTACATTGTTTTGAATTAATGTTTAAATGGTAGGCTGCAATTAGTGTTGGGTGTCGGCCATATAATTTCAGACTTGCCACATTAATCCTACAACCCCAAATTTAAGCTTTAATTATATCAACCTACTGCAATACCTGTTCATTTTTGAACCCTAATTCAAGGCAAATATAAAGTGCAAAAGAAAAGAATCCAGTTACTATATATTTTGATTCTATTTAATCGAGAGCATTTTTTTTCTATTTTTTTTTTTTTTCTTAATTAAGAAATTCCATAGAAAACCATAATTCCACATCTGAAGGTTAATCGCTAATAGCTGACTTCTGTTTTCAGGAGTAGGTACGTTTTTCAAACCAGGATCAGTTTCACTTTCCGTAAGGTGTGAATTAACTTCTCTGTGTCTGAAGTACGGGAAGGTATATAGAACTAATCTCCCAAGATTTAGCTTTATTATTTAGACCCACCACTGGAGAGTGGAATATTTTTCTTCTCTTTACCCCATAAATATTCTTCACATTTACATAGTGTTCCAATACAATACTCTATTTGGTTCCTTATTATAACTAGCTATATACTGCTAGTTATAATAGTTATATTATATGTCCCCTCTCAAGCCAACATTTGCATTGCTCCAAAAAATGATAATGATTTCAATTGTAAGAAGTCTTTGAGGTATATTGTTTTGTAATAGCTGACATCTTGCAAGGTTGTTTCTGTAAAAGGTGTGGCTGTCTGACCTTTACCTACTGACGGCAAAATACTTTTTTAGATTTTATCTTTAATGCTAGTAAAAGCATTTCAACGGCTATCTGGATGAAACGCCATTTAGTGCTAGTTCATAGCACTCCAATTGCTCCGTGCTGACACATATGAAGTGAATGGGGAATGCTCATCCTCTGTCATACTGCAGTGTTTTCTCATCTGTATAACAGGTTATAAGTGTTCCCCATTTACTTCAAATGTTTTAGCATGGATCAGCTTGAGCGCTGTGAACGAGCACTTTCTAAGGCAAGTTTGCCACCTGCAGGATATAAATGATCACTACATTCTGTATGCGAATGTGTGTGTGTAATAAAACTGGAACCCCCTAACATCAGTCATATCTCTCTGCAGGTTACACATGACGGATGCTGCCTTGGCTTTATCACAGCAAAAAGTGCAAGACCTGGGGGTGATCTTGACTCAGACAAAGAGGGATAGCTCCAGCATGAGGGAACTACATGCCAAAGAGCTGAGGAAGGAGAAAGAGGTCAGGACAGGTGTGAGGGGCAGTTGTGTATTGAACCGGTAGAGCTCTGGGTAAATGTATTTTTAAGGGGACAGGTGTATTGAATAGGCTAATTTGTGTGTAAAGTGGAGGTGCCTTGATGAAGAGCGGAGGGTTATTTCTAGGTAAAGGAAGAAGTGTTTTGTAGGCATGTGGTCAATAATCTCCCATTTCAGCAGATGGCAGGTGTTAGAAGAAATATGGATGACCGCATGTGTAACAAGAAATATAGGAATCACTTATAGAAGTAATGAAAAGAACAGGAGAGGGGTAAAGTAACTGTCTATGGAGATATGTAATGTTTGTATACTGTGTTTTTGTTTTTAGGAATCTGCACTACGGGATGCAAAACATAGACAGGAATTGGCAGCTGCTAGTGAGAAAACTCTGCTTTATCGCAGCAAGGTATGCCAGGACTGCGTACAACACATAATGAAGGCTAATGCTGCCCAAAAATATTTGGAACCCTGTAACTTCATTTTTGTGGGGCTTAACCGAGAATATTATTTAGTGCTCATACATGATTAAGGCATTTTTTTTTTCCATTTTAATTTATTTTCCTACATCCTGAGATATATCGCTGTACAATTTACCCTTATCCAAATGAAAAGGTATGAGACAATAGGCCACATGCAAATGGTTATTTCAATTGTAACCGCTTTTGGATTTTTATCATCCTATGCATGTTTGTGTATTAGAAATAAATAGATTGGTAATTAAACACAGCGGATAAAAGTGCAGAAAATAACTCATAACGTGACTGTTGTAATGAACAGCTGTTTAAGATGTATGTCTGATAAGATATGTTTTACAATTAGATTTACTAAATAATAACCATAGAACATTGAGTGTTGTGTGAGATTCTTTACTATACATATTAGCATCTGCTCATTGTTCCTTACCTGCTGTAACCTGCTTTATTTCCCCATAGGTGGACGAGCTAGAGAGGAAGTGCAAGATGCAGCAGGAACAACTGTTTGATGTGAAGCAGGAACTGACCGACACAAGTGCAGAGCTCAAGCTGCGAGCAATGCAGGCAGAAGGTAAAAACTGATTGTGTGATAACGCATCACCGGTTGAGATGCTGCTCCGTTTTGTCTTCATTGTACCTTCCTCACAGAGCGCCTAGAAGCAGAGAAGAGGAGATTCAGGCAGACCCAGGATGATGCCAATGTGCTGCGCCAGAAGGAAGTAAGACGACAAACTGCTTCCATTGCTATATTGCTAGCACTTGTGATCTCAAAGACTGGCCTTAACTTCTCATGTGTTCACAGGTGGAGCACATGACGCGTCACATGGAAGACAGTGAGAGGATGGCACAGGAAAGAATGCAACGTCTCGAAGCTGCGAAGATGGCACTCGAGGAGGTGAGTTGAGGCATTTGCCATGGTGTGGTACAGTTAATAACTATAACTAATAGGAAGGAGGGGTTGTATAATCATTAATAAAACACAACATGGCGATTGGCTGTGGTGGAGGGGGCCCTGGGCTGGTGTTGGGTTAGGTTCTGGTGGAAAGACACAGCAGTTGTGTTATTTTATTTCAGTGTTGTGGTCAACACATGATATCATGATATAATGTTGCTGCTTTAGCAAGGAGTCAGTCTTACGGGTAAATAAGAGAAAGAACTGCAGGTGGGGAAAATGGCTCTGGAGAGAAAAAGGAAGATGGAACTCAAGGGAGAGAAGGGGGGGGAGAGGAGGACACTGCAGGGGAGTTATTTAGTATAATCATGTAAGAGAAGGGTGGAGAAGTGTGCAGGAGGAAATGGGGGGGGGGGGAGTTGGCAGGGGTAGGGGGTCTGCATGCAGAGAGAGAAGAGTACCAGGAACTGAAGTTTGAGAAAATCTGGATAGAGGTCTGTGAGGAGTTTGTATGTTCTCCCCATGTTTGCGTGGGTTTCCTCCGGGTGCTCCGTGTGTGTTAGGGAATTTAGACTGTAAGCCCCAAGGGACAGGGATTGATGTGAGTGAGTTCTCTGTACAACGCTGCGGAATTAGTGGAGCTATCATCATCATCATCATCATTTATTTATATAGCGCCAACATATTCCGTAGCGCTTTACAATTGGGGACAAACGTAATAAACTAATAAACAAACTGGGTAAAACAGACAAAGAGGTGAGAAGGCCCTGCTCGCAAGCTTACAATCTATGGGACAATGGGAGATTGACACATGAGGTTAAGTATACATTTTGCATCTTGGCCCAGCCAGACTGCAAAGGTAGGGTGACTCATAAGCTAAATGATCCCGTCACACAACAATGTTGGTCCGGGGGTAGTTGTCTTGTGTGAAATTGTGTAACAGGCTAAAGGTAGTGAGGTTAAGATGGTGGCTATACAAATAAATGATGATGATGATAATAATCTATATCTAGATCGAAAGATATGGATATATATCTATGAGGGAAAGAGACTGTCTCTCACAGGTCTTGAAACAAAAGTGAGGTTTATTTCACAAAAGTGTTAAGAGGTGTGTTTGTATATATGTATGTGTATGTAATGTGTTTTTTGTGTCTCCTCTACTAATTTGATAGTTATCGTGAAACATATTATTATTGTGGGGATATTTTTTGTAAGTGCTAAAGACTGGTATATGACCTTGACCTCTACCATTGTGATGGAATGAGGATCTTTCAAACTTTTGCCTGCTCTTGGGTTGTGGTTGTAACAACCCCACCTGCTCAGTGGCAGATACAGGGGGGGGGGGGGGGTGATCGGGTCTATAGGGCCACCCTAGCAGCACAAGCATACCTTTTAAATTGCTGCCAAGATGCAAATCAAGAAAAGGAGGGGGGCGGGGACACTTGGGGCCAGGGGTGGGGCCAATCAGGACCAGACACTCAGAATGAAGGAGGGGTGTGACTATGCTAAATCGCCACTACCCTCCTTTACAAATAAAGTCTAGGTCCACCCCTGCACCCTCTATTTATGTATATAGTTGGCTTCACTCAAAATTGTCACTTTGATTGTAACACTGGGGGCCAGCTTTTACTCCTTGTTCTTGGTATGTGGTGTGTTTCCCACTCCTGCTTTGAAGGTCATTGTTGCGACTTTACGCACTACTGACGACATGCCATTGTAAGGGTCTGAGCAATGTAGGGGCAGAAGGAATGGATTATACTCTCGGCCCATGTCTCTTGAGGATACTTGACTCTGTCCTCAAGAGACATGGTTTTTATATGGTGGTCTTCTGAGGGGCGCCAACCACTTTGATGAAATGGCTCCAATGAGTCTCCCTCAGCAGCTGATGTGCTTTGGTGAATGTACTGCATCAGAACACATGAATGACAAGCAGGGAATAATTTTGGCAAGAGGTGCGTTGTAAGTATGAGAGACTTCACCCCCCTTTGCTACCTCACAGCCACTGCCCAAACCAGAGAAGTAACTGAATCATGTGAAACAAGGAAGGCAGATGTTCTTATTGATTATTTTTTATGTTTTTTAAATAACTAACACTGGTATAGAAACAAAGCTACATTATATAATGTGAGTGAAAGACTTATGACCTCAATAGGACTACTCCACAGTACCACTTATTTTGTTTTATATGCTGAATGTAAGTGTCAGTCTATGTTCTTGATGTGTATACTGTATAAGCTGAACGTCCGTATTTAAAATACATAGAATGTGCTATGATCAGTCCGGCAGTCGTGTATCTTAGGAGTATAGCAAATGTCAAAGTCATATTTGCATTTATTGATTATTTTATGTACAGCTCTAACAGTAGGGTGCACTATTATTGATATCAACTATGGGCAGCACTTAGTTTAAAACCTCCCTGAATCAGCTGTTCATCACTTTCTTCGCTGATCGTATTGATCTGTCTCAACAGGAACTGAACAGAGTGAAGTTAACATTAGCCAATGAACGGGCCCAGGCGGAAGAGGAAGTACAGAAAGCACGCAGTACAGCTCAGCAGGAAGAGGTGAGGATTATTTCTTACCTTGTATAAACAGTGTGTTAGTCAACCAAAATAATGGGACAAAAATACATTTCTGGCCTTGTGCTTCAGTAAAATGTGTGATTGGAAAACAGGATCCACTAAAGAATTTAGTTTACAGATGACTGAAATTTTGTGCCACTTGAGTGTTGCTGTAGAACTGGCCACTTTGCAGGGGTACGACTGCCCAGCGATGCACTTTTGCTTCAGCATTCTGCAAACTACAATTGCAGGCTATGAATAGAGGTGGGACAATGATGGGCCAATTTGTTAGATGTATGGTGTGGTTGACATAGGACTGGGGCAATGAAGGCAATAATCTGCCTGTGAAGCATGCACAATGCTGCTGTTAAATGTGGGGGGTATTCCTCTGAACAGTTGGAAATCTGAGTAGCTCACGACGAATTAATTGACTTAGGCTGCTGGATCATGAATATTTATTCAGACCACAAAAAGGCTGCTTCACGGTGCACCGTCACCAGTTTCCATCTAACTAAGATCTATGTAATTGCTGAGCAATAAGGTTGATTTTCATCCTGTGCAGGTATAGAAGGCAGGTTTCATGTGCTCCCATTTATGGTGGAACCTGGGCAATTATTAACTCTACATCGTACCCTTACTACTAGAGTATGATCAGACATGAGTGTCAGTCAATCACATTATCTAGAAATAGGCCTGTAAGAAAATATAGCTTGTAGCCTTAGTGAACATGTTGCTTACTTTGCCTGAAAATTAGTTAGGTCATGACAACTTTTATTTTTGTCACTAACTCAGATGTTATTCATCTTTGCGCACACAAAACGTAATTATGCTTTTATCCTCTTTATTATTTGAGCAGCAACAGAATGCTACTGTCCTGCAAGACAAGATACGGACCCTGACCCAGTCCAGGGACCAGTCCCAGAGTCAAGTCCTGCAGCAGAAACACCTGATGGGGGAACTGCAAGCACAGAACAACCAACTCTGCCTGGAAATAGAGGGCCTGAAAAGGCGAATTGATGGGTTACAACAGGTACTTGTGCTGAGTAGAACATATACTATAAAATACTGTAACACTGATTCTGGAATATCTAAAGAGGCCTTAATTTGTGCTAGAGGAATTGCATTCCAACACTTATTCCCTGCAGTCCCAACTCCGATAGCATCAGAATTAACTAGCTGTCACCAGGGCCGGATTAAGGGAATGGAGGCCCCTGGGCTAAGGGCGCCTCCATTCCCCCGTGAGGCCCCCAATGTGAGCCACCCGCCGCCCCCCCCCCCGTACCCTGTGAGAGGCCCCCCCAAGAGCTTACCTGTCACTGTAGTCCCCGGCGCGCTGTAAGCTAGTGGTTTTGCAGACACCCAAAGTGAAACTGTTAAGAAGCCCCCAACCACCTTTCCTATGTTCAATTTACTTATCGTGAAAGATGTGGTAACAACACCCCCATTTCTACAATTATTCCTGGCTTTCAGAACCATGTTGGAAGCAGTCTCCTGAATGTTTCAGAACCTTTCTCCAAAAAACAATAGCAGTGTTCTATGGTTCTGTTGTGGTTATCTGTGTGTTTGTCTGCAGGAGTCCTCAAAGAAAGAACAGGAAAAGGTAGCTGAAATAACGAAGGTACGAGTGGAGCTGCAGGAGCAGATCGGACACCTTGAGGCTGAGTTGGCAACACAGGAGGGGCTGAAAGAGAAGATCTCTGCACTGGAGAGACAGCAGAAAGGTAGTACTGGAAGAGGGAAATGTTAGAGTAGTCTGGCTATGGAAAAGCATGTGGTAATGAGTGGGGAAACCGTGCAGATGGAGATATAGAAGATATACATTGAATGCTTTTGGAGGTTATTTTCCCATGTTTAGAATGAGATGCATGTAAGGTCGGCTCTAATAGGTGGCCACACAGCTTCTATTTATGACAACTTAAGGACATCCATGCCTCCTTTACCATAGGTAGCCCCACCATATTTATTTTAACTCAGCCTACTTTAACCCCTCCCACACTAACAATGGCTTTATCTACTGGGAACAAAATGTATGCTACTTGTTTTTAGTGATTAATTTGAATATCGTGCTATGGCAAAGAGGAGCACAATACATAAGAGCACTCTTGATATAATTCAGCTTGCATATCTGTAACAAGTAGTGTAGATTGTATTCTGAGACTGGTTTTGTCCTTCCTCTGCAGTGCAGGCCAGTACCCATCGTGAGATGTTGCTGGATAAAGAAGGAGAGATCTCTTCTCTGATGGAGAAGCTGAGGCTGAAGGATGCTGAGATTCTGAGGATGCGAGAGGAAGAGGCACAGAGAGCCAGCCTGCTACAGAGTGCTATCCTGACCTATATTAGTACTCCACTTGGCTCGGCTGGAGGAAGGAAATAAGCCAAATTATCAATCTTGTTATACATTTGCCAACCTTAAGTGGAGAGCAAATTCTCTAAGGCTAAACTCCGTCGGTGCCTAAAATTATTCAAAGCCAAATCTGATATGCGTGATGTTTTATGAGAGAATAGGGGTTTGTACATTAGTCTTTTGGCAATACCATGTGCGTTTTCACTGATCTTTGGGAGAGTAATTTATTTTATAAATATATTTTATATGTTTTTGTAACAACTTTGTAATTTTTAAATATTTTTCAAGTATTTTTTATATTTTTAAGAGCATTATCATTTTAATATATAGAATTATTTTTTTGCTTGTGTATCTGATTTCACTAAAGCTTGGTACTCATGAAATTAATTAAAAATAAATATGAATGATTTTTACATAATCTTATTAGCTAAATCTTAAAGTAAACTTCAAAAAAGAGCTGCAACGGTTCACCTTCTTTACCTAAGTATGGATTCTGAACTCCCAGCAATTCTCCTGTCCTTAGAAAACATTAAGGTTGCTAGTGGAAGGACACCTGGGAGTTCTAATTTAAAGTTTAGATGTGAGTAGATTCCTCCCACAAGTCCCACATCGCTCTACACTTCAAGGAATTTTCATTTATGCCAAGAAGATTGTCATTAAAATGGGATTTTTATACTTGCGTAAAATCCGTTTCTCTTAATCCATTAGGGGACACCGGGACCTTGGGGTATAGAGTAGGACAGGCGAACACTGCCACTTTAACTTTAGTTAAATCAAAAGCTCTGGCTCCTCCCCCTCTATACCCCACCTCCTGCTAGAGCCCAGTCTATGTTTAACCAAACCCGCAGAAAGGGAAATAGAGAGAAACCAAAGAAAAGAGAATAAACGTAACAACACATCATTCTCTTAACAACAAGACAACATGTCAAACAGAAGGAGAAACCAGAGCGTTAGGGGTGGGCGCCCGGTGTCCCCCAATGGATTAAGAGAAATGGATTTTATGTAAGTATAAAAATCCCATTTTCTCTGACATCCCTTGGGGGACACCGGGACCTTGGGGACATCCCAAAGCTGTCTCACGGGAGGGATTGCTCAGAAGAAACGGCCCGAAGCACCTTTCTCCCAAAACTTGCATCCCTAGAGGCAAACACATTAAATCTGTAAAACTTTGTGAAAGTGTGTACAGAAGACCACGTGGCCGCTTTACACAACTGTTCACTGGAGGCACCATGGCGGGTCGCCCAGGAAGCACTTACAGATCTTGTAGAATGCGCCCGTAGATTATCAGGGACAGGCTCCCCAGCCCTGTTGTAAGCCTGTCGGATAACAGCCGTAATCCACCTAGCAATGGTCACTTTAGAAGCTGGCCAGCCTCTTTTGTGAGCATCATAAAGAATCAAAAATTTCTGTGCTCTTTTAACATAAATACGCAAAGCACGAACCACGTCAAGATAACAAACAGACTCATCGTTATCGGAAGATGAGGAATCAGGTAAAGCCGGAATAACAATTTCCTGATTCAGATGAAACTTAGAAACAACTTTAGGGAGGAAGGAGGGCTTGGTTCGAAGAACTGCCCTATCCTCATGAAAAGCAGAGGAGGCTTGCAGGACAAAGCAGCAAGCTCTGAAACTCTGCGTGCCGTAGAAATGGCCAAAAGAAAAACCGTATTCAAAGGTTCAAACGGTGGATGCTGTAAAGCCCGCAACACCAAATTGAAATCCCATGGCGGAACAGGAGGAATATAAGGAGGTTGAACATGGAGAACACCCTGAATGAAAGTTTGCACATCAGGTATGACAGCAAGTTTTCTCTGAAAGAAGATCGAAAGAACTGAGACCTGACCCTTAAGAGAACTAAGACGCAAACCTGCATCCAAGCCGTCCTGCAAGAACCTCAGTAACCTGGCCAGACGAAAAGAAGTTGTAGGATATCCCTTCTTTTCGCACCAATCAATATATGTTCTCCAGACTCGATGATATATTTTGACCGAAGCTGATTTTAGGGCACGGAGCATGGTCTGAACCACCCGATTCGGAAAAACCCTTAGCTCTTAGGATCCTGGCTTCAACAGCCACGCCGTTAAAGCCAAGCGTTGCAAACCTAGATGACGAAAGGGACCCTGGGATAGCAGGTATGGGCGTATTGGCAACCGCCACGACCGACCTCCTGCCATGAAGAGTACGTCGGTGTACCAGGCCCTGCGCGGCCAATCCGGTGCCACTAGAAGCACTGGAACACCCTCTCTATTCACCTTTTTCAGTACTCGTGGAAGCATGGCTATCGGAGGAAAAAGGTACACTAAGCGGTACCTCCAAAGGACGGGCATAGCGTCTACCGCGACTGCCCCAGGATCTCTTGCACGGGAATAGTAGTGGGGAACCTTGTGATTCAACCGAGATGCCATCATGTCGACATCCGGCTGACCCCATTTCACCACTAACTGTTGAAACACCTCCGGATGGAGAGACCATTCTCCCGGATGCAGAGTCTGCCTGCTTAGGAAGTCTGCTTCTTAATTTTCTATTCCGGGAATGAAGATGGCCATGAGCACCGAAACGTGAGTTTCAGCCCACAGAAATAGCCTGTGAGTCTCCCTCATGGCCAAGGGACTCCTGGTGCCGCCCTGATGGTTGAGATATGCCACTGCTGTGACATTGTCCAATTGGCTCTTCACTGGCTTTCCCTGCAGCAAGTGTTGCACACTCCTTTAGAGCATGAAACACTGCGCGCAGTCCCAAGACATTTATGGGAAGCTTGGATTCTTTCCGAGTCCAAAGCCCCTGAAACCGAGCCTGAAGACAGACAGCCCCCCAACCTCGAAGGTTGGCATCTGTTGTTATCGGAATCCAATTCCAAATTGGGAACAAGCGTCCCCTGGTGAGATTCTGCCTGTGTAACCACCAGATCAACGACTGACGCGTCTGCGGAGACAGGCAAAAAACCTGACTCGCCAGATTGCGATGAGATTTGTTCCACTGCGACAGAAGTTCCAATTAAAACTGTCGTACATGGAACTGGGCAAACTGAATCGCTTCCAATGACGATACCATCTTGCCCAGAAGTCTCATTGCAAAATCAATGGAAGGTCTCTTTGCCACCAACAGGGATTTCACCATCCTCTGCAAGGCTAGGATCTTGTCCTGAGGAAAGAACACCCGTCTCGGACAGGTATCGAATAAGAGACCCAGAAACACCATCTGCTGGGATGGGATCAACTTGGATTATTTGAAGTTGATAATCCAACCGTGCGATTCCAGGGTCTGGATTACTACCTGAATATGCAACCGAAGCTTCTCTGAAGAATCTGTCTTTAACAGGAGATCGTCCAGGTAAGGGATGATTGTAATTCCCTTGGCCCTTAGCAGAGCAGCCATAACGACCATGATCTTGGTGAAGATACGTGGAGCTGTGGCGAGACCGAACGGAAGAGCCTAAAACTGGAAGTGCTCTGATCGGACCGCAAACCTCAACAGGGACTGATGACCCTTCCAAATAGGCACATGGAGATATGCATCTTTGATGGCTAGAGCCACCATAAATTCTCCCTGTTCCATGCCGAGAATTACCGAGCGTAAAGACTCCGTCTTGAAGCTGGGCACTCTGACCTGTGTATTCAAATCCTTGAGATTGAGAATCGGTCTGAAGGAGTCGTCTGGTTTTGTCACAAGAAAAAGATTGGAATAAAACCCCAAACCTCTTTGAGAATGAGGAACCAGAATAATCACCCCGGACGAAAGAAGAGATTGGATCGCTTCTGTTAAAGCCAATCGTTTCCTCGGACAAGACGGAAGCCCTGTAGCGAAGAACGGTGTGGGAGCAATACCAAGCAGATTGATCTTGTAACCCTGGTTCACCACTCCCCAAATCCAGACATCGGTAGTGGACTGACACCACCATCCCTGAACCACAGAAGACGGGCTCCTACCACCGACGACAGCGGAGGAGCAAAACGCCTGTCAAGCAGACTGTTTGTCTGCAGGCTTTGCAGCTGGACGTCGACCAGATCAGGCCTGACGTCCCCACTGCAAACCACATGACTGACCTCTAAAAGATTGGCATGAGGAATATTGTCCTCGAGATCTTCCTGCGGAACGAAAGGCCCGAAATCTGGTCATTCTCTTCTTGGGAGCACTGACCGGGAGAAAAGTGCTCTTATCTCCTGTTGCCTGTCTAATAAAGGAGTCAAGCTGAGGTCCAAACAGAACACCTCCAGAAAAATGAATGGACTAGAGCCTTTTTGGACTCTACATCAGCCTCCCAGGACTTTAGCCAAAGAATCCGACGCGCCGCAACTGCCGAGGCAGAAATGTGCGCTCCAATCGGCCCCGCTTCCATAGCAGCCTCTCCTAAATAATCTGTCGCTCTCTGAATCTGCTCCACTAAAGGAGACAGTTCAGAGGACGGCCTGCCTGCCAACAAACCTTCAGACAATTGTTCCGACCAGCGTTTAACAGCTTTGTTAACCCACGCTGATGCCAACGCAGGCCTCAAAGAAGCACCCGCTGCCACAAAAATGGACTTAAGAACGGTCTCGACCTTCCGGTCTGTACCATCCTTAAGAGTGGCCTGGTTAGGAAGAGGAATAGTAGTTACCTTTGCCAACCTTGCCACAGCTGCATCCACCTGAGGAAGCGTCTCCCATTTAGCGAGAACTTCAGGGGGGGAAATGGATAACACGACTGCAGTCGCTTAGACACCTGGAACTTCCTGTCTGGGGAAGTCCAAGGTTCCGACAGCAAATCTTCCAAATGGGAAGAGGCTGGAAAAACAAACACCTTTTTCTTGCGTTTTCCAAAAAGAGAGGATCCAGAAGCCTCAGGAACTTGTTCCTCAGGAATATCAAGTACCTGACGAACAGCCTGAATTAACTCCTCCACACTCTGACGATCAGGTTGAACCTCCTTTACCAGAGAAGCAGAATCTATGTCAGAACCCTGCGGTAACTTACCCTCTTCCTGGGAACCACAATCAGAATCAGACTCATGTCCCAGAAGAGGTGCCGCCATCCTCTTCCGCTTACCTGAGGAAGACGGTGCGCCCGATTGCATCATCCTCTCCAAGGAGGAAGAAACCGCCACCAAACCCTCTACCGAGGATGCAAGACCCTGTACCAAGGCTGGTTCTACAGACTGCACTGGAGCAGAAAGAGGCAAAATCTGAGCTGAGGAAGATGAGTCAGAGGATTGAGCAGCTTGAGACTGTACCCTCTGAGTAAGCAGTTCCACCGTATTAAATAGAGACAGAGCGCAGGCAGGATCCTCCGTGTTTGAACAGACAGCAACTGTTTCACCAGGAGTAGTCTCCGTGGGCCGACAGGAAACGCACAGAGCCTGCGTGCATGACTGCCCAGACGGTAACTTAACATGACATACAGCACAGGTGAAACTTAGCATAGTAGCACCAGCCCTGCCACGTGTAGATTTTTCCCTCTCTGACATGTTAACAGATGGGACAAAACCGTACAGTGAAATACACACAATACAGATAACAAGCAGCACACAAACTACAAGAGAAGGTGAGCCTGCGATACAGGCAAAAACTCCCCAATTTATAAAAAATACAAATGCTTTACAAACCACCGCCAACCCTTTACCTTCTTCTGCTACCAGCAACAGGAGGACGGACACAGCCTGTGCTGACTGTGCCCGGCTCCTTGGAGGGCTCAAACATCGGAAGAGGGAGCAGGCAGAAAAGAAGCCCTTCACGGCACCTCCGCTCCCCCCCCCCCCCCCCCCTGCAGAGAGCGCCCAGCCGTCCGTGCTGTGCGCTATATCAGAGGTATGCCCCCGCTAAAACCAACTCTCCCTGCCAGCAGCAGCTGCGTGAGAGCTGTAAAGGCAGTGTCTGCAGGGAGGAGATGAAAACATGCTTCCCCGACACTCCCCTAACAGCCGGCAGCGGGACCTCAAACTGACAGCCGACTACGCGGCTCAGGGAGCCGCCGGCTGTCAGAACCACAGAGACAGCAGTCTCCGCTAACAAAATTAATAAAATTGAAAATGAAACTAAACTTGCTGCTAAGCAGCACAGCCCGTTCGCCGGGTACTTAAACTAGACTGGCCTCTAGCAGGAGGTGGGGTATAGAGGGGGAGGAGCTAGAGCTTTTATTTTAACTAAAGTTAAAGTGCCAATGTTCGCCTGTCCTACTCTATACCCCAAGGGATCTTAGAGAAATGTAGTTATCTTTTGCAATGTGCTTGGAAATTGTGACATCTTGAGTACTCCAACTAAATGCCATTGTCCATTTTACTGCTAGAAGGGCATGGGTTATAAATATCCTAGACTGTCACCTTCTATCTCTAATGACTCCTTAAGCAAGACAGCCTGGTAGGTCAAAGCCAATATAATTTTAACCCTTTTACTGCTGATGCTTTTCTCACCCCTGTGCTGAGCACTTTTTAGCTCATCGCATTTTTATTTGATGTCTGCTGATCAAAAACGGTTATTAGACAATAAATAAACGGGTACCACCATTTGTAAGAAGGGACTTCCCTCTTTCATACAAGGGTATGTCCACCTTTGTAAGTTCCAGGGATAGCTAGAAAGAGGCTCAAAAAGAGCCCCGGTTATCCCTGGCATTATCTATACACTTTAATGGGCCCTGCTACACGCATATGCACCCACATGTTTCTAATGGAGTAAAGATTCCTTTAATCTGGAAGTACCAGAAGATGAATACAAAAGTGGAAGCTGCTCAAATCAATTTATAGGCCATAACAGGCTCTCAATTTAAAAACACATATGTATGGCCCAAATATATGGGACTATCATTGTTTAGAGTAGGACCATCCTATTAGCAAAAGCGCCTTGGTGTGGCGGATGGCTTAAACATACATTTGCAAATGTGTGCAACAAAGACTTTTGCATTTTTATCTACAGTAGAAATGGCAGATCTGTTGCTGGCTATAGCAGTGTGCTGGGGGAAAAAATGTTGTGTGTAAGTACCAGAAGATGCACAGATCACAGTGGGAAGTGATCTGTGGGTTTTCTTAACTCTTTAAATGCAGAGCAAGAGTGGGATTAATCCTTAGCACTTTAGAGTGTCATGTAGAGGATGCGTCATACTCATCCTTAGCACTGAAGGAGTTAAGTTTAGGTGATAACATTCTTGTACTCTGAGTTGGGTGTTGGAAGAATCCTTCCCTTTTCTGTTTGTGGCTATGTGTTCCATACACGTTTCTCTGAGAAAGCTAGATATAGTTTACAGGAATTTCTTCAAATCTCCATACCACTTTATATACTTGCCATTCTGGTCTGGAGTTGTGCAAGTGTATAGCATTCTAGATAATTTTGGGGACAGTACTAACTACGTGCAACTGCATGATCATGCACCATTTTAATGTGTTCCACTCCCGTGCTAAATGTGAGACGCATCAAATAAACACCTGTCTATATGAACTCTCGTAGTATAACACAATTTTATTGAATTCATTGTCCTGCTAAATTCTCTTTTCTACCACAATGTGTATACTTTCTCATAATGTCAAGGGACTTAACAGTCCTCAAAAGAGGGACAAGTTGTTCTCCTTACTGAAATCCTCTAGAGGTGACCTGATATTTCTTCAGGAAACTCGCTTTGCGTACTCCAATACCTTGAACTCTGATCCAATGCCTATCCCACAACCTTCTATGCATGCAACGCCAGAAGAGAGAAATGCAGAGTAGTGATCCTGTTGGCAAGCTACATCACATTTGGAGTCCTTGACTCCCACTGGGCAAACTCAATAACCGTCTTTGCACAAGAGTGAATGTATATGCCCCTAAACAAGATCAATGGAGATTTTTCTCCTCTCTTGGACGCAAGCTCTCATCAGTTCGGCAGGTAGAACTGATTATTGTTGGGGACTTCAATTCAGTCTTGAACCCAGCCCTGGATAGGTTTTCCTCTATGGCCTGCCTCCAGACTGTAGATATCCACAACTCTAAAGTTCTCATTGACCTCTTAAAATGACATCAGATATGTAAAGCAACAGGCATGGTGTATGGAACCACTGTTAGAACCACTTAATCTAATCCATACCCGGACTGCACTTTTTAGCCATGTTGTTATCAGGAATTATCAGTGATGGAACCCATTCAACACCCACACCTAACCACATTTATTGAATTCATTGTCCTTATGGTAAGAACATCTCCTTGTAAAAGTACACCTTCACAGGGAACACTCAGGAGTTGAGTGAATTAAGCTACCATTGTTATTTCTGTTTGCTCCGTATTGTCCACTAGTGAGCTCTATAGACAGCCAGGAGCCGGACCCAGCAGGAGTCATCTGAGGAAAGACACCTGGGAAGGTAGGGGAGGGGGGCTGGATATGGTGAGAAGCTCACCAATTGACACCTTTTGCAAATCCCCTGAGCAGGCAATTCCCAAGGTGGGATTATGAGGTGATAAAAGAGCTGGAACGTATGTCACTGGATTTATTTGGAGTCATTTCCCCACTTGTAGGACATGCTAACATTAAGGGGGCCGTGCTGTATTTAATCCTGTTCTGCAGAATAAATCATCCTTCTATTTATACTCTAATACCGTGTCTGAGTGATTTGGGAACCACGTATCTTCACAATATATATGATTCCTGGAGGGTCAGAGAACCCTTTGCAAGTGCATACACTTTCATAATCATCATTTATTTATCTATAAAGTGTCACTAATTCCGCAGCGCTGGACAGAGCATGCACTCACATCAGTCTCTGTCCCAATAAAGTTTACAGTTTAAATTCCCTAACCTCACAAAGCGAAAGACTAGGGACATTTCTTTATTGTTTATTTTTTTACTGAATTTTTTTTATTGAGTTTTCTAAAATTTTAATGGAGGGATAAATAAAAAGGGGGGTAAGTATTATTATTATAGATTTGTAAGGATCCACAGTGCTCCACAGCAGGGCCGGATTTACCACTAGGCAACTGCCTAGGGCCCAGCAGTACCCAGAGGGCCCGGCCAGAGCCGACGGTGAGTGGGGTAGGCAAGGCAGAGGGTCGGCCCCCTCTGCCTTCCATCCCCCTCTGGCCACCGGTATAATACACAAGAACCGACTGAAAATGCATTTAAGAAAAAAAAAAAGGTGACCGCTCGTCGGATCCTGGCAGTCTCTCCTCCTCTCAGTGTCTCAGTGATAGAGAGAGGAGGAGAGACTGCCGGGACCCGGCAAGCGGTAACGTTACTCTTTTTTTATTTTATATCTGTTTGGACAAACAGAGGAGCAGCGCGCCGGAAAAGAAAGAAGACAGAGGTGGTGATGGTGAAGGGGCACAGAGTTGGTGATGGTGAAGAGGCACAGTGATGGTGAAGGGGCACAGAGTTGGTGATGGTGAAGAGGCACAGTGATGGTGAAGGGGCACAGAGTTGGTGATGGTGAAGGGGCAAAAGTGACAAGGAGTTACTACTGGATACTCTGCGCATTGGTCAAAGGAGGGTGTTAAATGTATTGCACATCTGTGGTTATGCAATAATGACTCAATGTTTTTTAGGAGTTCTAAATAAAGTAAATCAGTAATAGTAATCTATCTTTACTTGTTCTTTCAATTTAAGAACAAGAGTAAAAATTATGGGAGAATCAGCACTTCTACTAGGAAAGGGAGGTGCCATAGTATCTCTGTTGTCGGATATTTCCGCCATCCTTCGACTTTACATGGATGAAATCTCGTCTGCTTCCGTCTACAGTCGGATATTTCCGTACAGGCGCTCGGCTGTTTCCGTCTCCCTTCGGATGTGTCAGCTCCCATCACTTCGGCTTCTCTAGGCTCCTCCGCTCCCGTTTATCTTCAGTCTTCTACCGCCAGCTGCCTACCGGTGCAGTCTTATCCGTGAAATGCAGGCCATCAAATGCGTGGTAGTGGGAGATGGGTGAGTGGTTATTAAGCGGCTGTGCTGTGACCCGGCGGGTGTATGGTGATGCAGAGGCGGAGCCCCGGGTGTAATTATCCTGTATCATCCGCGCTGCACCCTTTCATTTTATGCAATAATTCACATCACATTATGTATGTGCATGTCATATGCTATTTTTCCCAGATACATGTATTACATCTCTATTCTACCGCAGGTGTATCATTACATCATCTGTACACATTGCACATGTACATCACACACCCTATAGACACCCATTGCATCGATACATATGCATTATAAATACACCCATCATATGTGTATCATATAAAGACAGCTTTATATATAGGCATGTAATACACATGCAAATAGATACACTTATAGAATATCCGTATAATAGGTATATGTACAAGATTCTAGTATTGTGCTTTGTATACAGTATATATCTTGTAAGGGAGCACATTTATTAAGCAGCCCTATCCATTATTAACACTAGCATATACTTAGTCACACCATTTATTACACCACGTTGTGCAGTGTATATTATACTATATTTATCTATACTATTTTTCTATATTGCCTTCAATCAATACCTATGAGAAGAGTAGGAAATGCTATGTATATCCCAGTTATACAGCAGTTATTAAAAATAATGGGTGTATTTTCGCAGTATATCAAATTATAGACATGTACTGTGTGTCTAATAGGTATGTTATAAAAAGTACACTGTGTACAAAATTTACAGATTTCCATTTACAAAATGGAAAAGACAATATCTTTTGAACAAATACATCCATATCCTGGGCATTTGTAGTTTTACACCTCTATTATCTAATTTCATCTGTGTATGCTCTTCGTGCAAACATTTGTTGGATTGTGGTCCGTAATACAAATATGCATATTAGCAAAACATGATTAAAATCCCTATTTACTATATAGCTTTGGACTACACTCTTAATTACTACAACTTTACAATTTTTCTCCTAAAGTATTATTTAACGGAGCCTCATTATGTGCGAGAAGCTACAGCTATTTATTCCATGTATCACATTTGTACATTGTAGTGAAATGAACTGTACATTGTAAAGCAAAGAAAGCCATGTTCCTGTATAGAACGTGGTGGCTCAGTGGTTAGCACTTCTGCATCACAGCACAGGGGTCATGAGTTCAATTCCCGATCATGGCCTTATCTGTGTGGAGTTTGTATGTTTTCCCCGTGTTTGCGTGTATTTCTTCCAGGTGCTCCGGTTTCCTCCCACACTCCAAAAACATACTGGTAGGTTAATTGGCTGCTATTAAATTGCCTTTAGTCTTCTTGGTCTCTGTGTGTGTATGTTTAGACTGTAAGCCCCAATGGGACAGGTACTGATGTGAATGAGTTCTCTGTGCAGCGCTGCAGAATTAGTGACGCTATATAAATAAATAGATGATGATAGAACATACTTTGAAGACTTCCCATTGATTGAAAGGAGCCTGGTAAGTGGTTACAGGATGCCTGTGCTGTGACTCTTCAGGTGAGTGGTAATGCAGAGGTGGGGCCCTGGTGTAATTATCCTGTATCTGTTCGTTCACCTCCATACCAGGAAAGTTTTGTGGGACTAACACACCCATTATACTAAGCACCCCTTTAGAAAGGTGGTGTCTCCACTGCTTGAAGTTCCTTATACTATACTATACTGGGCAGCACAGTGGCCTAGTGGTTAGCACTTCTGCCTCACAGCGCTGGGGTCATGAGTTCAATTCCCGGCCATGGCCTTATCTGTGTGGAGTTTGTATGTTCTCCCTGTGTTTGCGTGGGTTTCCTCCGGGTGCTCCGGTTTCCTCCCACACTCCAAAAACATACTGATAGGCTAATTGGCTGCCATCAAAATTGACCCTTGTCTCCCTCTCTGTCTGTCTGTCCCCCTCTCTGTCTGTGTGTGTCTATATTAGGGAATTTAGACTGTAAGCTCCAATGGGGCAGGGACTGATGTGAATGAGTTCTCTGTACAGCGCTGCGGAATTAGTGGCGCTATATAAATAAATGATGATGATGATGATGATACTATCTGGTCCCACCCACTAAACAAAATGTCTTTTTTGCATTTGGGTGCAGAAGCAGGAGCATTACTGTGCCAGGATTGCATTCAGCAAAGCACCCCCCAATCCACTCATCTCATCCCATCAGCAGCAGGACATTGTGACCTCCAGTTGCTGTCCTCACCATGCGCTAGCCAATGCGCACATCTGTAAAAAATGGGCACATATGCAGAGAATGAATTACTTTATATTATGAAAGAACTGCACTGTAGTAGTTATACACCATGTGGTATAATTGCATTGGACATTGCAAATTCTACCCCATTCCGCCTCATAGTTGCAACAACCATCCACTTAGCAAGTACTGTTTATAGGTCACAGGGAATTTTTTTTTGTAACCTGCAATTATCACTTATTGTTCCCATATCCTTTATATGTATATAAATGTGATACTGCAATATGGCTTCTTCATTATGTAAATTCCAATGCCTGTATTTTGTATCCCTTCTCAGAGCTGTCGGAAAAACCTGTCTTCTAATTAGTTATACGACCAATGCATTCCCTGGTGAATACATCCCAACTGTGTGAGTACTAAGCTGTTGTGTGCAAGACTATGGCTGATGGGTTTAAGGATTTGGAACTGGGCACATCTACCAGAGATGCAGTGAGCCAAACACGGGTTAGTGGCAACATTAGTGAAATATGAGACACAGCCTTTATGGGTATCTATCGGGGCTACATCAATCCGCTAACTCTGGTTTTTTGCTTGCGTCTCATTTTTTCTCCCTTTACGTGTGCTGATTTTACTCTCCTAAATACTTTTCAGCAGTTTTTGGTTTTAATAAGTGTGCTCTTTAAACTTATAAGTCACAACCCAGGAAATGGAGTGCCATTGACCAGGAAAGACTACTGAGTCCTGTTTATGAAACTGAAATTTCCTCCTGCCTTAATTTTATGTTGTCTTATTCTATTTGTACCAAGGGCTTATATATAAGCAATGCAGATTCACACAGGCCCCTTAGGAACAATTAGTTTATAGATACAGTATACATTCTTTTTTTATCATTATCATAGATTTTTGCAGCATCACAACGGTCACAGCACAATACAGTAGGGGAAATAGGACATACATAGAACAGGGACATACATAAAACAGGGACATACAAGGCAGACAAAATAAATACAGACATGAAAAAGGATATGGAGGACACTGCTCATGAGAGAACTTACATTGTAATTGAAGTAGGGCATAGCTTAAACAAGTGGAGTGAGTGTGGGTTTAGGGTGGAGATTGGGACAGTTGTGAGGGTGCATTAGTGTTGGTTGTATAGCTGGGGATAGGGTAACTCTAATAAAGAGATGGGTTTTCAGAGAGTATATAAAGATTAGAAGGCTGTGAGAAAGTTTTATTGGGCGTGGTAGGGAATTACATAAGTGGGGATCAGCACGTGAGAAGTCTTGTAGGCCGGCGTAAGTGGTGGTTACCGGAGACAAGGGACAGGTCAGAGGTAGATCTAAGGGGTGGGAGGGAGAGTATTTTGGGATGTATGAAGGGGGGGTGTTGTTGAGGGCTTTGTAGGTAAGGGTAAATAATTTGAATTGGATTCTGGAGGACACATAATATTTCATATAGGGTGCTCTAAAGGTGCTGTGTAAAGAGCATAACATGTTCAGTTTCTAAGTACATGAATTTTATTTAAGGAAATAATCTTGTTCTTTCAGATAAGGCAGCAGTTGCTTAATTAATTGCAACACTCAACATTCTCATGTCTGCAAATTATGTGGGGACTTGTAATCACAGCTGGAGTTTTTAGTCATGTTGAAAGCCACTCATGTTTCCTTATTGTGTCTACACAGCTTTGATAACTACTCAGCCAATGTCATGGTGGATGGAAAACCAGTCAACCTGGGTCTCTGGGATACCGCAGGTCAAGAAGATTATGACAGACTAAGACCCCTTTCTTACCCTCAGACGGTGCGTGGGTCATGGTCCGCTCTTGGCTCCCACTCTCATGTGTGGATAGATTGCTTCTGTAGAGTTCATTCACTCAGTGTCCAGATCTTCTGACTAATACACATGCATTAAAGTCTAACAGTTATTTCATTGTAAAGATCCCAACTTGTCCGTTCTACCCTTGACTACATCATAAATAGAAGCTAAACCAATATAGCTGAGATAACACTTCATATAAATGACAGCTAGAATGTGATTGGTTGCTATAGGCAACATCTCCACTTTTTCAAACCCACAGTTTAGTAAATCTAGCCCCTAAGGTGCAGTGTAAATATTAAATCTATCTGCCTGACACTGTTTATGCCAGTGGATCTATCTAAACGATAGAAACATATCTGTACCAGTGTATTTTTGTTTTACAATTCCTTCCTGTCTACTAAGTAGCAGAAATGTTGAGGGTGTCCCATAGCTTGTCTCACCATTATTTTTAAAGCAAGTTTTGCTAGGGTCAAAACACCTTTATATTAAATAGCTTCTTATCTCCTGCTTGCTTGGATGTGGATAATCTGTAGCCATTCAGAATTCACAGCAGCACAGATTATTTAGAGATAAGTGTGCTGACCTTGTAGGGGGCACTGACTTGTCCAGTGATTGTGTACGCGACAGGGACAGTGTCATGATGTGAGGAGAGGAACGGAGGTGGTAAGCCTCAGACTTCAGGTAACGGAAGGAGAAGATCCCCTAAGAGCACAGAAGTGATGTAAGGCTCCTGTTCAACTGACATAGAAAGACTGACACAAAAAAACAGGATTATATGAAACAAGGGTTCATACATACAACTTACTGAGATATTTCACAAGTGAGATGGAGCAATATTAGGGTTAGCACCATACTTTTTTATGCAGCGTTACCTTTCCAGTGTTGTCCTGCCAATCATAAAGACTTTTTCTCCAAGTGAGGTTTCACCCAGGGTACAGCGGGCATTAAAGAGATGGGGTCCACTCCATTCTGCTTGTCAGGGGAATATCTGAAAATATCCACTAAGGAAAGCATCACCTCTTCATAACCATTATTCTTTATTTTTTCTTCATTTAATAACATATATTTATGTTCGCAGCTTTGACTCAATTAAAAGTACATCTTTGAAAGCTGTCAGTAAAGCGGAGGCCACAAAAATCCATGGATATTTGATTTTGGCTCATCCTTCAGTGGTTAAGCAGCCACAAATTAGTAAATCAATAAGGTTAATCGTGTACTAACATTTGAAAATAATAAAAAATGTTTTTTGGTTGGTAATTACACTGAGCGGTTGTATTTATGTAGCTTTATTTATATTGCACCACATAACACATACAGCATCAGTAACAATATGGGAAGAACAGCAACCTCGCATACAGATTGTAATAGGAAAGGGGCCCCTGACCCAATGTGCTTTCCATCTAATTAGAATTGGAGACATATGCATACAGATTATTCAGTAAAACGTGTTGATCACAGTTAGTGTAACAAGGTAAAATAAGTTGCAATCTGTTTAGCAGTTGTCCTGTATTATTGCATTGTACTGGTATGTTACTAAGCGATGGAATATGTTGGAGCTATGTACATGTAAAATATAACAGACATTAGTCAAAACCTGAATTCTTATGAATAACTCATATGTTATCACTTTGTCCCCTCCAGGATGTTTTCCTGATTTGCTTCTCTCTTGTCAGTCCAGCTTCATTTGAGAACGTCAGAGCAAAGGTAACAAACCTTAGGTGTACTTTAGTGTGTCTCTATGCTTTACTTTCTATAGCAGTGATATGCCGACATTTTTCAGACTGGTAACACATTAAGGACCTCATTTAGAGTCGGACGTAAAGTCCGTGTAAGAAATGTAGGAGTGGTAGCGTACCGCAGCTTGGTAGGGTATTACCAGTTGCAAGCAACCCCATTTACGTCCCACTCTTAATACCCTATCGAGCTGCGAGCAGTTCCCACAGGTAGCTAAAGCTTGTGCCACCTTATTCCTGCCGCACAGCTTTAGCCCTGTTTTGACGTGTGTTGCGTCTGCGCCTCACTGCGACTAGGATGTATTTACATGGTCACGCCTTCACAACTCCGCGTTCCTCCCATTCTCTCGTAGTGAGTCGCAAGCTGTCGCAAGTGTTAATTGCGTCCAAGATGCAGGCGGATTTAGTGCTTTCTGCACATGCCTGGTAGTGTTTTTTGGTTAGATGCGCCTAAAACGGACTTTGCGTCCGACTCTAAATGAGGTCCTAACTGTAGAACTAATGTGCCTAAAGCTGCACTGTCATCTTCTACATCAATGTCTCTTAACTGGTAATTCCCCTAGCCAAAGCACATTTCCTGCCTCTTGCAGCCTCCTTATATTGCCGGTGGAGGGATGTGGGATCGGGAAGACCAATCAGAAGCAGCAAAGCTATTACTGCAGCTTCTGATTGTTCCTCTTGCAGCTCTCTCTCTCTCTCACTTTTTTTTTTTTGGGGGGGGGGGGGGGGGGGGTGCCTTTAAAAATCCTGTGTTTACCCCTGATTCTATGCCTATAGGGTACACAAAGACCCGCCTCCTAAAAGGCGCATCTCCAATATGCGTGTAAGTCAAAATCGGACATATCTCTAAAGAGCGTGGCTGACCCTTATTTTAATGTACTTGTATGTAATCGCCTCCGATCCACCTCTCCGAGATTTAAAAGACCACAAACAACTAAAATACACTAGGCTCAAAATAGCATATGTTGTATACATTGTATTATATATTTTCTGTATCCTGTAGTTGCCAAATGTTAACTCAATGTGAAAAATCCAGTTTTCTATTTTGTGTTCTCACAGCAGATATTATATAAAGTTTTGCTGATATTGATGTATTTTATTTATAGTGGTACCCAGAAGTAAGACACCACTGTCCTAACACCCCAATCATATTGGTGGGCACTAAGCTGGATCTGAGAGATGACAAGGACACCATTGAACGCCTAAGAGACAAGAGACTGTCACCAATCACGTATCCCCAGGGTCTGGCCATGGCTCGGGAAATAGGTAAACTCATTTCCCAAATTATTAGCTATTAACTGGAATGTTGCAAACTATCTTGAGATCAAGTATTTGTAGACTTTCCCCTGCAACCTTTGTTTTAGAGAACAATAATTGATATAATACTAAAGTAACTGTACTGTGACACAAGGACATATATCCCCTTCTGCACTCTGTAATACAGGAGAACACTTACAGAAAATATAGGTTAAACCATCGGATTGAATCTATTGTCAAAGCAAAAATGCTATTTTTTAAGTCTTCATTTCCAGAGCGTACACTGAATGCACTAATAAAAGCAAAGAAAAAACGCTTTGGCCAAAGCCTTCTGTCAATCTCAAGTGTAATTCACTTTTTTGGTTTTTTTTTTGCAGAGTTTCTTTTCTGAAGTTCAACATCCTTTTTGTTCCATCATCTTTGTTGTTAATGTTAATCTGAGAACCTTTGTGTGAAACAAATTCAGAATTTACATATACATTTACTTACAAATGCTAGTGTGTCCTCCCTCTGCCAGCAGGGACAGTTAGAAGTTAAAACGATTAAAGAACAGATAGATTCTATGCAGAACAAATCAGGATATTTCAGTCTTTGGACTGGCAATAATGTGGTTGAACATCGAGGGTTTGCGTTAATGCCCCAATTTAAACAGGGAGGTCATAGATTTGTTAGCAAAGGGAGAGGCATCTTCAGGGCCTGAAATTTTTGCATCAACCAGAGCATGGGGGCTCCATCAGTCTTCTGTTCAGGGGAAGGAGTGACCCATTTACCCATTTAACTACAGTTAAGATTGAAGACACTTGGTTGTATGCAGTAAATCATTATCTGTATATTACATACATTTTTAAGGAGGGGGTTTCCACCTAAAAGTCATTCAGTTTACTATTGACCCATTACTATACATAGAATACACTATATTATACTATAATTGACCACACTCACTATGATCTTGTGCCCAATATGTATGCATGAAAAGTTAGAACTCAGTTCTATGTCTAAATATCAGTCTTGTATCTCTTGGCAAAGTTTTGGTAATTAGCATTGTTCTATGTGTATAAGGTTCCGTCAAGTACCTAGAGTGTTCGGCTCTCACCCAGCGTGGCCTGAAGACTGTGTTTGATGAAGCAATCCGTGCTGTCCTCTGTCCTCCCCCTGTCAAGAGGCCCGGCAAGAAATGTACGGTTTTCTGAGCACCGATAGACTGGAAGCTGGACCAAACTCATACCATCTCTTTCCAAAGACGTGAAACCCCACCAGAGAGGAGTGTGGGGTGGACGGAGACCCGCAGATGTTTTCCGTGGTTTAGTGTTTTGTGAATGTACGGAGCATGGGGTGGGAGGGGGATGGGGGACACACTGATATGTGCAGAAGAGGGCAACACCAACTACACTTCTGATATGAAGTGATGGATCTAGGCTCACGTGGCTCCTCACATGAGTATGTGTTAGCTCTACAGCTATATCTGACACTGTGTGGCACAGCAGTAGGATTTCTATTGCAGAGATGTTATACGGACTTGTTCTCCACCTGAATTGAACTTTACTGGGAAGGAAGAGGGTGGTCTGCTTGTGTCACGGTGCATTAATTATCACTGGCCATCTAATATTTCTCTTGCATGGGGATAATGTCTGGTTTTCTTGTTCTGTGTCCTGGTTACAAGAAATCTGTGAATTATGTAGTCAATGTTTTAAATTTGGTATTAACTTGTGAGTATATAAACACCTTGTTGAGTTATGATGCTTTAACACCCAGCCTTAGGGAGGTTTTATGCAGCTGAAGGATCAAAACAGTATAGCAAATGTACAAGCTGTTTCTATTAAAAAGGCACACTTTAATAACCATAGGTGTACTAAAAATAACATTTTGTTTTAAAAAAAAAAAAAAGCTGCCTTTTGACTTTATTATCTTATTGTCTGTGACTTCTGAAATCTATTGTCTTGAAAAGAGCAGAGCAAACACTGGCTTAGCCAATGGGCTATGAATGTTGTCATCAAGCAAGTAATCATTATATTTACAATCAAGAAAACAAAGAATTTTAAAGAAATATTTAAATCTTTCATGTTGCTTGGTTTATCAAAAGGTAACAATATCTAATTTGTTTTCAAATTGTCATTATTTAAATGCCTGTTGCCTGCACTTGATATAAGCAGCTATTTTGTTGGCAAAACCAATATTTGTGCTAATCAAAATTTAGGAACTAGTGACATCACTGAGCACGAGGCCCAAAGTTCTGCCTCTGACATGCTCCTCAGATCCTCTTTGATAATACCCTCTCAGTTCTGACTATAAGGCTTTGCCAGAGCCACTACCCACCTATGGAATTCCCTCCTACACCTGATCAAGAATCTCCCCCAGCCTTCAAACATGTAGACGCTCTCTGATAACCCACTCCAATACTACATTTTCCACACTCCCACCTATAGTGTTCACATTGGTACACTCTCGCAACCTTGTCTCAGTGTTCCCTCTGAGCCACAGTCGTTCCCCTTGTCTTAGCTCTGCCCTTTTCCCGTTAGATTGTAAGCTCTGTTACAGGCAGGGCCCTCCTGAACCTTTATTCTGTCTGAATTTATTTTGTATACTTTGTATGCCATTTTTTTATGTGGGCATTGTTTTCGCCACTGTCTGGCGCTGCAGACTACTGTGATGCCTTACTAATCAATCACAATAATAATTATGCTGCAAAGATGTCACGAGTTCCAATGAAATTATAATCTGCATTCTCAAGAATATTGGTTCAACCCACAAAATGGCTGTTTTACTGTGTGTAGGTGATTTTTATTTTTTAATAAAAAGAAGCATCACACATGCAGCAGGATTCACCAATTTGAAGCTTAAGTAATACAGATTAACAGAAATTCTACTCTGTAAACATCCAAATGAAAGTAGCAGAATGTCCATCCAAGGTGAGTTTGTCCAACAATAATGTATCAACCAGGAAATATTATGGTATTGGGTCCATCTGCTTTGAAGCAGAAATTTCATGAAAAAAATAGGTGTTTCTTTTAACATAAATCACAGTGGCAGAATATAGGAAGAATTGCTATTACTATGTCCTTTGCTATTAATGATTCAGAATTCTTCATAGTGACATGGACTACCATGGCAACCACAGTCACACGGCACATGATGTAGTGAGCAGAGATGCTTTGCAATGCCCCTCTGATCTTTGCACTGTGACATCCTTCCCCTCAGCATGTCCTCCCCTTTGTCCAGGGTCACTTGCTGTCACTTTCTCATTACACAGGTTTTGATCAGCTCATACCAGTCTTATGTTGCAATCATTCCTGATATGTCTCCTCTGGGTCCTAGTGTCAAGGCCACACATTCAGTCACTGAGAGGTGTGACTAACAATGCCAAAAGGGGCATTACAAATAAATAAATCTTCAATGTAGGATTGCTGCTTTAACCTAAAAACAAATAAACTGGCAAGTATAATAGGTAAGAAAATCACTTAGGGGCTCATGCTGATTTGGGTGTACTTCTGTTTGCTATTTAGATTTGGTACTTGCATCTTCTTACCTTTGGAGAGGTGCAAAGGGAAAATGAAGGATGTAGACCGAGTACAGTATGGGTGTGTTAGCGTAAGTGCAAACTGAGGCAGATCCACTTGGAGACGCATATAGGCCAGTCAGTAGCCGTATCACTTGCAGATTCCTGAGGGCACTATAATGATGATTAGCATTAGCTGGCCACTTCTGATTGGCTGAATCACCTGTGAAGCTGATAGGTACATTTTTCATTGCCCGTGCCTTATTTGCTACATTGATTTGTACTCAAGAAGGAAGAAAAATAAAGTATGTTTGTGCTTATGGCCTGGTTTAGTTTAAGTGTATCTGAGTGTAAGTACGACTGATGTAATCCTGGCACATATGCCACTGGGGCAGAGCTGGATACATCTTGCATATGTATGTAAATGCACCATTTTTAAATGCAGCTTTTTAGAGCATACTTATTGGACACATATGCGTCCAACTCGGCATGAGTGCCTTAGTGTTAAAAGATGGTGCTCAAAATTGTATGTAACGGTGAGCTGTTAGGGACCGAAGTGTCTTTACATTGTGATAAAATACATTTCCCAGCCATCACAATGGTAACTTCTGTGAATGAAGATAAAGCTGGTTATGTTGGATAAGGAATAAGAACATTTTACAAAAAAACATGCTGTTGGAGAGGGCAGTTCCTCCCATGTCACAGCAAATCATGGAGTAAACATTCTTATACTTTATGCTTTTCTACTATCCTGTTATGTTGGGGTTTAAAGAGCATCACAATGGTCATAGAACATAATGTGATACTACGACATTAATTGTCATCGAATGCCTGGCTAAGTAAATCAGCCTCTCTGTACTTCTAGATTGGCTGATTGTGAGCAGTGTGTGTGTGCAAAAAATCACCACGTGGAATGGAGTGGATGTTATGTACCTTTAGTTTCACTATTCTGGAGAATGAGGATATTGTATGGCAGCGTGAGCAAATACCTATACCGATACCTACCCAAGGTTCAAAATCACTCGGGCTAATATCAGAAATAAAACAAAAAAGTTTATTTAACACAATGGTAGCACAAAACAGCAATAAACACATTTAAATAATAATTTGCAACAAATAACACTACAGTCTGGCACAAACAACATACAGGGTATAATGAAAACACCTCACCAGTGTCCTTGTCACTTTCAGGGACTGCTGTCTATCAATCCAAGCTCATCCCCCTCTCTCCTTTAAGGCTGCCAGAAAAGGTAGCGGCCTTGAGTCACTATAACTCCGCTTTCGGCAGACACACAGCTCCCCAAAATCTGGAGAGGTATTTCAGGGCAACGGCAGTACTCCAGTGACCAATTGTCCCTTTCCGGTCAGGGGCAGAGATCTATATCTCAACGCCAGCCTGACTTCAGCTATCACTTGGTAGTGAATGCCAATTTGCTGTTCTCTGAAGCTCTCTTTTAAGCCCAAAAATGACCTCAGCAGCAATTTGAAGACCTGCCTGATTGGTCCTTTTCTGTGTTTACCTTTTCACAGGTAAACATGCAGACAAAGGGATAGCAGATGAGTCACTTCTGATTTAAGTAGGAACAGGTATTGTTCTGTGATTATACAGCAGAGTTTGTTTAAACAGGAGAGATCACAATCCACACACATTTACATTTAAATACACAATGCAGTTCTCTGTAATTAAACATAGAGCTCACAGCTAAACACAGACAAGAGACCACCTGGTGTGATGTACATTCATACAGGACTGGTGGACAATAATCCCTTTTCCTAGGCTGACACAATGGACTAGTCTGCAAGATAGCAAACCATGCCGGCAGACATTTAAACTACTTTCAAAATAGAATATATACAAGCTTAAATATGACTGACAAATATGGGAAACCAGAGGGCTAGAAAAATTATATGTTTTTTATAGTCCGCTGTTTGTGAGAAACGAGGTGCAGACAAGTTGAGGGGATATTAATACCTCGTTTCCCCACAAGGGTGTTTAATGTACTATTAAAGGACACTAACCTGCAATTGCTCTTTGTTTGTGTTGTGTGCAGGAAAGGAAATGTGAAAATGCTCTCTGCTTTTATGTTCTGTGGTTGGATAAAGAGGTTTTTGCTGGACACCGTAACACTAATTTACTAACATTGCACAGCAGCTAATCGGCAATGACCTACCAAGGTAGAACATAACAAAATTACACAATTTAAGGAGGTGTTTCTATATATGCTAATGGTTTAAAGCAGCCTTCATCACATATGGGCACTGAATTGTGAGCTCAACATATAACTATTTTGAACATGAACATTAAAACTCTGGTGCCAGCACTCTGATATCATCTTCATTATCTTCCTCATACTTGTTTACTCTCCTAGAACGTCCGTCAGACTCAGGCCACCCATCTGTCCTCGCAAAGAGGGTGGGGCTTTGATGACGTGATAACTCCTGTTCTTGACCCTCCCCTTATCCTCTTCCTCTCTCACCACCTCATGGCTTCAGGCAACCTCAGCCTCAACTCCGTTCTCATTCCCACTATCACCCCTTCACCACAAAACCTCCCACTCACTCTGTCACAAAACCTCTCATTCACCTCCAACCTCATTTCCATCCCCACTTTCACCCACCTTCCCTTCTCCTGTGCACTCTGGAACACTAGATCTGTCTACAACAAGCTCACTCCCACCCACAAACTTTTTTCTCTCCCACTCCTGCCTCCCAGCATCTCCACTTTTCAAACTTGCCAAAAAACTCTCAGCTTGATACATTTACCCCCTGATGTATGTGAGAAGACAAACTGGAGAAGATATATTTATTGACTAAATACACCAGTGGGGTATTGAAATAGTTAAAGATACTTGGTCCTGAGAGATATGAAAAAAAGTGATGCTATCCTACATGTAAATACATTTGTATAGAAGTGGTTCCAATATAGAGAAATAATACTTGAACAAGTGGTGGGAGGAAAAATCAATAACATCAGTTATTCAGTTGCACTACCATAATTAGTGGAAGGCTAATTTCCCCTGTGAAAGACAGTATGAGTCCATGTATGGAAAGCCTATTTTAATAAATTATATACTGGATAAATTAACTACAGCAATGGTTATATCCATCTCATCCACATCAAGTGCACCAATGAATGTCATATTCAGAAACTACTTTATTTCAACAAGGGAATATTGCCTAAATTCAGAGCATGCAAAATTATGTTTTAGTTACTTAAATCTAGAATAAGAATAGCTATACAATCTAATTGATAGAGTTTTAGTATTAATTCAGTCGTGTAAATTTAGGTAAATATTGCCACTGTTAAATGTTTCATAACCAGTAGACAAGTTAGAAATATTCGTATTTTAAAAAAGGGAATATCCCATTAATAATATTACCAATGGCTTAGTACAATAATTAGTAATATTTTCTTGTAGAATTACTCACTTGCTATGATCTTTTTGTTTTTAAGTGTGCCTCTGACAGAGCTGATCTTCTGGAGAATAGCGGGGTTTGGAGTAGTTTTACGCTGCAACTCCAAGATCTGTAAGGAGTCAGTCAGCCGTTTGGTCTGAGCCAATCTATATGTTTTAGTTTTAGATGCTAGAGAAATGATGACCCCAGAGAATTGCCTTATAGGCATCACACAGGATTGTTGGGGAGACATCAGGAGTATCATTCATGTCAAAATATTCAGAAAGAAGAGATTGTACGTAGGAGGCAGTATTATTGTCATGAAGTAAAGACTAAATTCTCCAAGTTGCCTTTGGGACCTGAGGGCTAAGGAGGAGAGGGCTGCCAAGATAGGGTCATGATCCGACTGTCGGGATCTGCCTGAGTTTCTACTGCTGCTGCCTCAGCATGCTGCTTCTCTTGGCAGCTCCTGTCTTTGGACTAATCTGGATTTGTTACTTTGACTGTAACCTGCAGTATCTCTAATCCACCAGAGGTGCTGCTATTGTTTTATTGTGTCTTGTCCCTTCTCTCTACCAGGGGATAACCTGCTGCACTATTTAATCATCTGCAGCCTCCTTATTTATACCTACCTCTCCCAGTTACCTTTGCTGGTCATTGTTGTTTATGTTGTTGTTTCTGATCTTGCTGTGCTCTTGTTTCGCCTGTTCCCAAGGACTTCTACAAGCTGCCTGCTGACTTCTCTTTACCTGGTTCTCTCCACAGCCTGTTTACCTGCACTTTGTTCTTTGTTAATTGCTTTCAGTCTCTCTCAGCAATCCTTGTCCAAAATCTACAATACTCGGTTTGTACCATCCTGCATTTTCTGGATCATATCTGTTCAATGAATATTGTGTGCTTTCACCATATCCGGGCTTCATAGCTCTCATTTCCAGCTTTCGGCATTGAAGTGTGACACTGAGCAGGTAGTAGGATAGATATAGGAGGAGATAAGTTTAAGGGCAAGATCATGACTGAGCAAAATCATGTAGATTCTGGAATAAATGGAATGGACAGGGGAGAAGAAGGTGTCATCTCTGGCCAAGGGGTCAGAGATTCGCCACAAATCATACAGGTTATGGAGTTTTAGGAACGCTTGCAATGGCCTAGAACTCTAGGGGCTAGATTTACTAAGCTGCGGGTTTGAAAAAGTGGGGATGTTGCCAATAGCAACCAATCAGATTCTAGCTTTCATTTATTTAGTACCTTCTACAAAATGACAGCTAGACTCTGATTGGTTGCTATAGGCAACATCCCCACTTTTTCAAACCCGCAGCTTAGTAAATCTAGCCCTAGGAGTCTTTCCAGACGGACTGAGCACCAGGGGAGGCAGATCTGTCAAGTCTGGGAGCAAGAACCAAATTTAAATCGCCCAACATTCAGTTCACCTTGCCTAATGTGCTAACAAGGTGCCCAATTTTTAAAATTTAGGTTAAGCGAAATTTAGGGCATAGAGGTTAACAAGGGAACAGGAAAGGTTATTTAAGGTGCAAAATAGGATAACAAAAATCTGCCTTCCTTATCTACATCTAGTCTAGGAGGCCAAATGTGAGCTGGCAAGCGAAGTGAATTGCAACCACCCCATTTTTCTGCTTAAGATCACATGCATGGAAAGTAAAGGGGTATTTTATAGGGTTCAGGGTGAAGAAGCTTAACAAAGTGAGTCTCTTGGAGGAAGATTAGGACTACCTTGAGAGCTTGGAGAGAGAAGTGCAATTTAGCTCATTTGGGGTGGGGAGAGTTATGATTAAGGAGCAGCAGACCAGAATTGATAGAAAGATGGGGAAAGAAGAAAGAAAGATGATGATTAGGGGAGGAGAAGGAAAAGGCAGGGAAAGGGAGAAGCTGACCAAGTGGTACAATGGTCATCAGTCTATAGTGTTGGTAGTGGATGGGGGTTGATGAATTAATCATCTGGGGGATCAGCATTGAGCCTAATGCTCAGAGGGTGCACACGGCTGGTAAAAAACGGAATAAAACTGCAGGTAAAATCATTAAAAAAAACAGAGGGCAAAGAATGGCGGGAGAAGGCCCACAAGTGTCATCTACAAAACTACAATTTGAAAGACCTGGGGACAGCGACATAGTAGCCTAACACACCATATATAACATATGCATTAATTCTAGCACAATAAAATCAAAGAAAAGCAAGCAACAAAGTGACAAAATACAATTAAACCACTGTGCACTAGGAACTTGCATGTAACTGCTGCAAATCCAGCTGTCTTCTCCGTGGAAAATGGGGTCTGCAGACAGGAGAGAGAAGCCAGCTATGGAAAACAAAAAAAAAACAAAAAAGAGGAAACATATAGACAAATGGAGCATTTATACATTGAACCAGAAGCGAGGATGAAACGAGGTGCAGTCAAAGTCATTCCATCCTCAGCAATGGTAGTACAAAATTCCCTAGGCAAATTATTGCATGCATTGCAAGGGATGTAGACAGGAATGTTGGCTATATCCAGAAGGGTAGACATTGTAGCAGGGAAAGGAGAGCCTGGGGAATATTGTAAAGGTCTGAGGGGAAAAGGATGGAAGAGCCCAGACCATCAGGGTTTTAAACAGCGAAGGAGATCCAGGGGCTATGGGGAAAGTCAGCAGTAATAACAGAGGCAAGTTGTTGAAGATGCAATCTGTGTCACAGCAGACATGCCAGGTGGGGTCTAGCAGCAATTGCAGGGTAGTGTGGACCCAGAGTCCAGGGGAGTGCAACAAAGGGGTCAGAAGGACGTGGTTTTGAGAGTTTCAGCACTGTAGACCAGTCTTGGGAACCTCTATGTTTGTGGTGTGGAAGAGCCTGGTAGCATTGCCTTGTCAATCTGAAGCAGAAAGTGGGACACCAGAGAGCACCGACAGGCAAAAGGAGTGGTAGCGACAGGTGCAGGGGACGAATCCGATGTAGTATGACGCCGGGTGGGTGCGGTAGAAGCACAGATGCATGTAGATTGGTAGACCTATCAACAGAGCACAGGAGAAGTACATTTGTTTGTGATGGCCGACAAGCCACGCCCCCACCTTATGATCTTTTGTTGAATGTTTACTGTTTAGGGAATCCTTTTCTTTCCAATTTGGTGGAAGGTTCTGCGGAGCCATCACTATAACTAGTGGGTCGGTAGCAGAGTCCCACAAAACCACGCCATGTAAAAGTAAAGTCCATTATCATTACACCTGTGTGCCCAGTAACCACTTCAAAGAGTACGGTACCACACAAGTAAGGCATTTAGAGTTAGAAGAGATTAAATCATTGACCACCTTAGTAAGTGAAGTTTCTGTGGATTGTTGGAAACTGAAAGGGTCCAATAGTTTGCTTGAGGAATGGAAACATGTGAAATGAGTAGATCAGATTTAGTTTTTTTCAGAATATGAGTAATAACTGCATGCCTGAATAATGATGGAAAGATACCAATGGAGAGAGAGCAGAAAAAGAGAGCTAACAGACGCTAGTTAAGGCTGGAATGAGCACAGGAGACAACAATCAATTTATATGTTGTGGATAGGGTCAAATGGATAGGTAGTTGATTGGGAGAAGAAGAAAGCAATAGATACTTCTTCATTTGTGGGATCAAATGAAGAGAAAGTGCCAGAGGGTAAAGGAAAGAAATTCAGACAATTACATTCGGAAAATTATACCATTTAATGGTGAATCTTGTCACTCTTGTCCCTGAAGTAGGAAGGCAGATCTTGGGTACTGATGGTTGTCAGAGGGTTTGGGGTAGGAAGGTTGAGAGGAGATTTAAATGTATTAAAGTGGCATTTTGGGTTAGAAGCCTGAGCGAGATGAAAGGAATAATTGGAAATATGTTTAACAATGTCTAGAACATTCAATAGGAATAGTAGGTTGCAGTATATTTGAGGAACTCATGAGAAGTACAAGTACACACAGCCGAAAGAAAAGTGTTGCTGGAGCCACATGATCAAGAGCTATTGCTAGTGTTCGATTAAGATGTGGGACTGTCAGATCAGGACAAGAGAATGGCTAAATTGGGGAGAGAAGTTGTTGCCGAGGTGGAAAGTTGTTGAAAATTAGTAGAGTTGAGATTTCTGTGGGTATGTTGAGGCTTAGTAGAGTTAGAGTACAAAGAGGTTAAGGTGGTGGAGGACAGCTTGCAGGTGATGGTCTGAGAGAGGGCAAGAGACGAGTGCAAAAAGAGTAATTTGGAGGCACACGAAGAATGATGATAATCTCTAGTGATGTTGAGATCACCCTTAGTGATGGAGTGGATGTTAGAGTATAAGAAATGAGGTAGCCAGACAGAAAATTTGGATTTAGTAATATATCACCAGCTAATAGAAGCAGAAGGAAAGAAGGATACAAAAGATGTACAAGCTTTTATTTTTGTATTTTCTGGTAACATTTTGAGGATTTTCTAGGTAACCAATTAAAATAAGAAAAAAGTTTATGAGATTAGCGGGGGGTGGAGTAATGATGGGTATTATGGATAAATGTGAAGCAGGGGGTGTAAATGATATTGTAAGTTGAACTATAATGATAATGTTACATTGCCCAGGTAAAGAGTTGAGAAGTGAAGACTCTGGATATGACATATATTGTTGTTTGTTGTTCTCATATGTTGTTCACTGTTTGTTCCAGCGTGTTGTTTGACTGTCATTTTCTTCACTTTGAGCATGATTCATTAAGGAAAGGAAAGCAAAATGAGCAGTAACTTTGCACTTTGGCAAAGCCATTTTGCATTGAATGGAAAAGGGGGTAAATTTTAAATGTGGGGACAGATTTATAGTTTGCATAGGGAATGTCCTAGATCAACTTTAAATAATAAACTAATTTGCAACCCTTGTAACATAGTTTGTCCAGAAGCAAATTTACTCTTTTTTTTTTTGGGTTTACTTTCAATAATGAATCAGACCCTTTGTGAGCAAATCACTTAGTGAGGAAATCACGATTGCATTTATCATCTTGCAACTACATTCTCCGTAGACTGACTTTAAGATATAATTAGGATAGTTTACTGAAAACAGGACACAATTCAGAGATTAGTCAAGTGATCAAAGGTATACAAGTAGGGGCGGATTACTGTATCACTGGGCCACACAACAAAATTTAGGTATGGGTCTGACAATGCCATTCTCGCCTCCCGGGCCCCACTCAATAAACCAGAGCGTGGCCTCATCTGAGTCTGTGCCAAACCTACACATAGTCAAAACTGGTCTCCACTTTGCTCTTTTGAAGGCAGAGCAAGGGTCTCAGTGCGGAATGGGGCCTCGGAGGTGGGGGTGACCTAGCATTATCAGGCCCCCCCTCACCTCTGGCCCCCATAGCCACCGCCGACCCTGCACCCCCCATATTTGCACCACTGTATACAAGTGCTGAGAGTTAGAGCTGATAAAACCTTGCTAGTGCAGTAATAAAATTTTTCATCACTGCTCAAGAGTTTAACATGAGTGATCCTAATTGCTGACAAATTGAGAATACAAACATGCAAATTACTTTGATTTGATGTTGATTGCAATGAGATGATGTGTTTCAACCAAACAAGTTGGAGAGTACATACCCGGGGATGAACAGAGGAGGCATGTTTGATCCAAATCAATGAGGATAATGAACAGATAGATGCACAGTATATGAAATAACTGCGTATATGACATAACTGTGTTGTCTAACTGTGATTTCCTTTAGTTTGTGAGTAAATCACATAGGGCTTATGCAGAGTTTAATGTACACCAATTTGCATAGCGTATCTTGCGTGAAATCACACTGCCCCACTGGTACTATGTCCCTACCCGACTCCTCCGACAGATGCTGGCATTTATGTTCTGGCGTGGCCTTATTCCTTCATATTTGGTGGGACTGTCTGAAATTAACCCGATTCCTGCGGGAAATTAAAGCACTCATAGAATCCATTATCCAGATGTCCCGCTAGAACCAAAATTTTTTTCCCTGGCCCTTGGATACCCTTCAGCTACTAGACACCAAAACAAACTGGTCCGCCATATTATATCTGTTGCCCCTGCCAAATTGTCTCTGACTGGAAACATACAGTCCCCCCCTTCTTCCCTCCATTATTACCAGGATTTGGCAGGTCCACCATATGGAATTCATGACTAGCATCATTAACAACACCTCTAAAAACTTCAACAAGGTTTGGGATCCCAGTTGTCCTACCACCAATACCGCCCCCCCCCTTCAAATAAATTACATTCCAGGTCCTCCCCCTTCTCCTCTACCATCTCCCTCCCCTCTAATCCTTTGGCGGTTCTTTGCCACGCCGCCCCCTCAGCCTCCTCTTTTCCTCTTCCCTCCTTATCCTACTCTCCTATTAATTCCCTGTCTCTACTCTCTCGACTGATCTTCGTCTCTTCTTTCTTCCCCTCATCCCTTTCTCTCATTCTGATCTTTTCTTACAATACAAATAAAACCACAGTCTTTCTGTTGTTATACCTACATTGTCCCTGAATACTGCTGTCTCCTTCCTAGTGAGATTTTCTTTTTTTTTTTTCTCTTTTGCACTTCAAACTTATGTAACAGAGTATTTGAATTTTGTTGTGTTCTGATTTTTTTTTGACCATTAATAATGACTTGTTTAAAAAAAATAAATTCACACTGCGCAAGCCCAGAAAGCAGGTGCAGGCATATGCAGACTTGCTCCATATTGGAACTTACACTTTTCTGCACCTGCGGACACAGGGCGAGAGAGGGAAGGGGCTTTATAATTTTGACAGAGTACAGTAAAGGTATGTTTACGTATATTCAGCTCATGCAGACCTGCAGAAACATGCATATACATCTGTTAGGAAGCATATTCGTCCTATAGCAGGTGCAAATACTCGCTGATGATGACTTGTCATAATCCGGGCGCATGTGTTCATACCTTTAAAACTCATCTCAACTTCACGCCCTCTTAGATTTACCTCTGACCTTTGTCTTAGTCTTGGAGGCTAAGGGAGACCTGGTAATTTGAGAGGAGCTCTAATTACCAGATCTCCCTCAGCCTCCAAGACTTCTCACTTTCCACTACCCACCTATGGAGTTCCGAACCATACTTGTTCAGACTCTGCGCCAGCCTTCAAATCTTTAAACACTGTCTGAAAACCAACCTCTCTATTAGAGGTTATCATACTCCCACCTATACTACCCACACGAATGCATCTTTCTGCCGTCACTTCTTCCCCTCTGGGCCACACTCTCTCCTCTTTTATCTTTTCTTCCTCAGATTGTAATCTCTGTGTTACAACTCTGCCTGTTATTTGTATCTAGCAGCAGTACCTTATACCACCAGAGGTGCTGCTGTTCTGTTCCTGAACTTTTCTACATGCCTGAAGGAGTTAATCACCTTGCATTATGCCTAATTAGAACTGCACCTGTCGCACTGCTTTAAATACCTGCCTCAAGCTGTGCTCTGTGCAGGTCATCCTCGTATACCTGGCTGCTGCTTGTGGGTTTCCCTGGTCCAGTTTGATTCTGCTGATATTTGATCTCCTGTTGTGACCTTGGCCTGTTTACTGTTTATGCTTGTCTGCTCGTGACCCTGAACCTTGCCTGGATACTGCTTGACCTCTCGCTACCTTAGACCTTGGCCTGATTTACGGACTATGCAAGTTTGCTTGTGACATTTACTTTGCCTGGACTCTGTTTGCATCCTGGAATTGGGTAACTCACCCTTCTTATCCATGCATTCAAACTATATTCCCATTCTGTGGAACCTGTTATTTCTGTGTACCTTCCTGCCACACCTGTTCATGTTTATGTTGAGAGTTATACCTGTTTATGAAAACCTGCATGTTCCTGGAACTGAATCCTTGCTTATATATTTTGCTGGAATAAAGACATTTGTATTATACTTCTGTGGCTGCTTGCTGAGTTTACTAGGAATTGTAACACTGTCACATGCAGGGCTCACCCTACCCTATGTTTTCATGTCTGCATTTATTTTGTCTATCCCCATGTATATCCCTGTTTTTCACACTGCCTGGCCATCGGGAGCACAGTGATGTTTTACAAATCAACAATAATTAAAGTACTTCTTTAGGGCTGATAAAACACATGCAGGAACATTAAATACACAATTTACAGGTATAAAAAGATTTTAAAATGAATTAGTTACAATAGACTCATGTTGCAAATTCACAGTTTATTTGGTAATAATATCTGATTATAGCTTAATTTATTTTTCATTTTTATTTTCAGATTCACATATTGTCAACACTATCGTTAATGCACTGGCTTGTCGGTATAATTACATAGCTACTCTTAATTATTGTGGAGCAGGATTATTCTTCCACTTTGTAAAATGTATAAATACGGGCAATTTAGTTAAAACATTATGTATAATAGATATATGCTCTCTGTCCTGGTCCATGGATTATTTAAATGCAAGTAGCATAACTAGGCAACAAGCTGTTTTTTTTTTTTTTTTTTTTTTTTTTTTTAATCTCACAAACACTGCATATGTACAGTGCCTATAGACCAGGGGTCAGGGAACTTTTTTTTACCTTTTACCCCAAAATATATTTAGAAATGGTGATGTTACCCCCTTGATTAGAAATTAAGATAATAATAATAGTAATTAAGGAAATCATATTATTAATTATTTGACTTAAAACCTGTATGGAATCTGCTTCAAAACTTCAGGTTTTGGAGAAATGATGTTGCTTCATTGATACGAGAGCATCAATATTGGGGCATTTTGATGTCTGAGCAATTTGGATACAGTCTTCAGTGTCCAATCGATTTCTCTGCTTTGTTTTTATGTTTGTTAGAGTGGAAAATCCTTGTTCGCAAAGGTAGGTTGTTGCAAAAGGCAGCAACTTTTTGACTGCCTCCTCATGTGCAATTTGAAATGCCTTTGCAGCTGCTGACATCCAAAAATTTGACAGATCTGTTTTGTTTTCAAATGAAATGAAAATATATATATTCCAATAAACTTCCAAAACCAGTCAGATTCCCCCAAAACAAGCAGTATAAAAATCTCTTGGGCAGACACAAAAAATGAGACTTGCTGAAAGCTGTACAAAATGAACACATGGAAATTGATTTAAGCACCATGTAAAACCATCCAAAGAGAGAAAGACACCAAAGCAGCTCTAATTGAGCACCATGTGGGGCCTGATTGTTGTGCAAGGCTCTAGTTAAGCATCTAATAATAATGCAATTGACGTGTGTGTGTATATATCTATATATATATATATATATATATATATCTCCATAGTTTTGTTTCCCCCTTCTCTTACTTCCCTCACCCTATATGCCTCTGTTATTTTACTTTTCTATTGACTTTCTCTTTCTTCTTTTCTGTTTTTCTACTCTTGTTTTCTTCTGCCGCTGCTTGTCTCTGCTCCTCACTGAAATTGGCGTCGGGCGTGATAATGTCATGTCCGACATTCAGTGGCAGAGGGGACTGCTGGGAGCCGTCACGCCACGCGGTCATGTGATTTATTGAAAAAACAAAACAAAAAGCACTTTGGAGCCGCGGTGTGTGGTTACCCCCGGAAAAGTTTTTTTTTTTTTTTTACCCCATTTGGGGTAATTTACCCCTGTTTGCCGACCTCTGCTATAGACAAATCCTCATACCCTGTCAAAATCATTGCCTTAAAATCAAATTACACAATGGAAATTAAATCAAACTTTTTCCAGCTTTATTTACACTTTTCGCCTTACAGCAATTAATAAAAAATGAAGACTAGAATAACAAGTTGGAAAAGTGATCAGTCCCCTGATTTAATACTTTGTAGATGCACGGATAGTCTGATTGCATATAAGAGGCATGTGGAGTGATCTTGGGGCATGTAATGAGGTCTGATGGGCATCTGGCAAGGTCTGATGGCATGTAAGAGGCATGTGGAGTGATCTTGTGGCATATAAGGGGCATCTGGTGTGGTCTGAGGGTATGTGGCAAGGTTTGATGGCCTATAAGGGACATCTGGTGAGGTGTAATAGCATATAAGGGGCATGTGGCAAGGTCTGACATTATATAAGGGGCATGTGGCATGATCCATGGTTGGTGATTCCAACCATGGTGAATTCCTTGCCTTACCTTGCACTAGTAGTGGAATCCTCAAGGCACAACAAATTTTATTCTGAAGAAATCTAAACCACTACAATTGATGTCAGGTGTTGACCAATTAGCCTGTTGTGTGATCTGGAAGCTCTTTGGTTGTACCTGAGCAAGTTTATAATGGTTACTTTAAGGGTATGGTGACTTACCCAATCCAAGTATTTTAGTAATTAAATTCTATTTATTAAGAATTTCTGTAAATGTTGTTTTCACTTTGATGTTGAGGGTTATAATGTGCAAATATAGCTGGAAACTATCTGATTTAATTTATTTCAATTTCCATTTTTCCACACTGAGGCAAAGGGGGAATACAGATGCTTTTAAGGCTAGTTTCTGAACACTGTTTATGCTTTTCCTCTAAAAGGCAATTAGATGCTCACTTAACAAGGTGCACAGCCAAGTTTAAGCACCAACAGTTGTACACCTTATTTTCAGTACACAATCTTAATATCCCTTGTAGATGTTTGAGACAGTTGTTCAGGGACTAATTACTTTAAAAGCTTATTTGTACTGCAGTTGTTTTCCACTGACACAAACACAGTTGCCTGCCAAGCATTGCTTGCAAGTTTTCGGATACTCTTGCTAACTTTGTTGACTTGTGATGGTAAAGTGAATGTAAAGATCGCCTGTGCTTTTTATTGGCACCGTTCATGCTGGCTCCACTCACTAGAGGAGAGACCGTCCTGGAAGATGGTGCCAGCCTAGGTTTTATTTATTATACACTCAGCTGTGACATGTTTCAGCTAAATGGAGCAACTATTTTTGAACTGGCACCTAACCTTCACCCACCTAGATCATGGCTGTACCTGGGTCTGTTGAAATTCCGATTTGTCCTGCATTTCTTGGGCAATGGAAACCTCCAGATTAGCGATGTAGCAGGCCTAAGCCTACTCAATTTCAGCTGCGCCTTGGGACAAGTTCTTGTGGCGTTGGAGGACAAAGGGTCTACATCAGACTAGGCATCATTTCATTTCAGTGAAGTAAGACTGTTGCAAGACATGTTTTGGTACAATAGATTAAACTCATATTTCTCTTCTCAATATTATGAATAGAAACATTGAAAGATGTTTCTCTTTGTAAATGTTTAGGTATATATTGTACTCATGCTAAGCTCAATTTAATTCTTTTAATTTGTTTTTAAAATATTTTTTTGTAAACTGGCTTTAAATCCCCAAGAAGCATTGCCAGTTGGTGATTTTGTGTGACGAAAATAAACTCCAAATGATCCTTAACCTAGTTAGTGCAGGGCTGTTCTCCACAAAATCATAATGAGTACTTTTGACAAAAGCCTACTTGGTGAATATGAAATCATTTTGTGACCCTAAAATTAAATATACAATACATATCACTATTTTTTCCTCCAACGTCTGCCTAGCTATAGAAAGTGTTTTGTAGCTCAGTAATGGTATGCTTTTCTATGGTTCTTTAGTACGGCATTACTATTTACAAATAATACAGTAATTGGCACAAATCCTTTTGACATGTGTGATTGAGATGGAAAATAACAATACTGCAATGTTCTCAATATACTGTCTAACCCTATCTCTGTAATTTCAATATACTGTTTTAATACTGATAATATCAATTTATTAACCCATGCAATCTTCATATACAGTTTGACCCTGCAATAATATGTTTTTACATTAACCCAACCTAAATGGTATTAATCTGGAGGCTGTCTTGGTATCTATCCCTCGCTCATCCATGCTTACATCCTAATTTTCTTCTGGAAGAGATGGTTTCACAAGTGACGTACACTTAGCTTAATGGGGAAGCATCAAATATTATCATCATGATATCAAAGCCCCAGCATGTAGTTGTTCAGGAGATGTCAACACATACATGTGATATTAAAATCAATAGGGTGGAGACCAAAAGCTTACTTGGACCACCCCACCCTGTTGCTCGCCACTGTCGTAAACTCTAAACTATTTGTCAACAGCATTTTGGAGCATATTCAATTGTGCATGGAAATCCTCTGTGCCCTTTCTGGAGGCACTCTGTTACCCATCATCGCCGATGTCCCCTTTGCAACCCTATGGGGAGCGAAGGGAAATTGTCAATGTTGCGGTACAGTATTAACTGATGGAATGCGCAGCTGCGGCGCAACCATGATGTCTGCGTACAATTGAATATGCCCCAAATGTTTAAAAACTATTTGGAAATTATTAGTAGAGTTGAGCAAAATTGTCAAAACTGCTCCACAGATTATTTACCTGTCCCCTTACTTGGTCAGGGAATTTCACACTTGTCATCTGTGGAATTTGTAGAAGTGTGGAGAGTTAACCCTGTCTGCAGCTTGAGCCTACAGCCTCCAAGAGTAACTATTAGTCTGTCCCTTCTCGTACTGTGGCAAACAGACATTTTTGCTATATATATATATATATATATATATATATATATATATATATATACACACACACTATATGGACTAAAGTATTCGGACACTTGAACATTACACCAACAGGGACTGTAATGACATTGTATTCAAATACATATATTGTAGTAAGGAGATGGTCCCCCTTTTACAGCGACAACAGCTTCCACTCTTCGTGGAAGGCTTTCCACAAGATGCTGGAGTGTTTCAGTGGAAATTTGTGCCCATTCATTCTGTAGAGCATTTATGGGGTCAGGAACTGATGTTGGATAAGAAGACCATTCCAGTTCATACCAAAGGTGTTTGATGGGGCTAAGGTCAGGGCTCTCTGCGGGCCAGTCGCGTTCTTCCACACCAAACTCATCAAACCATGTCTTTGTAGTCCTTGCTTTGTGCATTGGGGCACAGTCATGTTGGAATAGAAAAGGGCCTTCCCCAAACTGCTACTAAATTGGAATAGCATTGTCCAAAATGCCCTTCACTGGAGATAAGGGGCCTAACCCAGCCCCATATAATTATCCCTTCTCCACCAAATTTTAGCTGGAATAATGCAGTCAGGCAGGTAATGTTCTCCTGGCATCCGCCAAACCTGGACTCCCCCAAATAGAGAATTCGTCACTCCACAGAACACATTTCCACTGCTCCACAGTCCAGTAGCGGTGTGCTTTACACCACTCCAACTGACGCTTCGCATTGGTCTTGGTGATGTGATGCTTGCATGCAGCTGTTCGGCCATGAAAACCCATTCCATTAAGCTCCCGCCGCACAGTAATTGTGCTTACATTAACGCCAGTGGAAGTTCGGAACGCTTCAGCTATGGAATCAGAGTGTTGGCAAATTTTACACACCATGATCCTTAGCAGTCGTTGACCCCGCTCTGTGATTTTATGTGGTCTTCTGCTTCGTGGCTGAGTTGCTGCTGTTCCTAAACACTTCCACTTTCTATTAATATCACTTACAGTTGATCATGGAATATCCAGCAGGGATGAAATTTCACAAACCATCTTATGGCAAAGGTGGCATCCTGTCACAGTACTAAGCTTGAAGTCACTGAGCTCTTCAGAACGACCCATTTTCTATCACAAATGTTTGCAAATGGTGACTTGCATGGTTAGAAGCTTTATTTTATACTCCTCTGGCAACGGGTCTGATTGAAACACCTCAATTCCATAAATAACAGGTGTGGCCAAATACTTTTGTCCATATAGTGTGTGTGTATATACGCAACTTTGCACTAAATATGATAGAAAAGGGTAAAGGATTTCGGCAAAGTCCAGAACATTATCTATGGCAAGTACACAGCTCTTGCTTAACATTTATAAAAACTAACTAGTAGAATTTGGCTGTACTGCAAGATAAAATATATGTGCATTACACAGAAGCAACTTATTTAAAAACAGCAAATATGTCCTCTGATTCCTGCTTCTATTTCCGAAAGAAGGGATATTGCCTAGCAGTATGACTGGTTGCAACAAATTTTTACAAATTGTAAGACTGCATCATCTCTAAGCTACACAATGGATGAGATTCAATTAGCTGCGATATTCCTCAGAACATTGCGACCGTGGTTTTTTTTTGTTTTTTTTTAAAGAAATCTCTGCAGAGAATGTTCCTGTAGTAATGGTAAAATTGTGCGCCCATGATGTGCTGAGGAACATCGTGGCTAATTGAATCTCCCGCAATGAGTACTTATTTTTAGTAGTGAATGTAGAATACATTTGGTATAACCCATAACAACCAGACAAATTGTATTTTCCATTAGTGCGACCATATTAAGTAGCAAAAAAACTGGTATCTGATTGGTTGCTTTCTCTTCCAGCACATCATTGCTAATTCTGTCATTTCTCAGATATGCATAGTGCCTTGTACACGGTCTGAGCTGAGAAATAGGTTCCCCACTGCTTCATATGCCCAAGAAAGCATGAAGTGTCAGTTGTGGAGAAGAACTCATGCTTGTTCACAGTTAGTCCATAGGCAACTGAAATGTTGCATTGGAGGAAGCCGCCCAGGAGTTAGGACGAATCAGTATGCACAGCTGCCATTCAGAGTATTCATGTTTCATGCTCTCTCACCGTGGAGGGAGCATAGGTGTTCTGGCTTGGGGTCATAAGCATGGGCTACATGCAATGCTAGATTCTCAAAGACCCCACATCTGGAGTCACTCTTAATATGCACACAGTTAAAGTTACACTTTTACACTAATAAAGGTGACCATTACTCTTATTATGCCTTTACCTGTATTGCTGTCACATATGATTACAATAACTTTAATAAAAGAAAAAATATTACATTTTAAAAATGACCCAAGATCACAACATGTTTCAGTCCCCACTTAAAGTATTTGGGTTCTGATGCCTTAATACAGCGAACGATAGTGAACCGAGGCAACAGGTGTTGGGGTGTACCATGAGCATTCTGAGAACACTTGGGACTATTTAAAAAAAAAATAAAAAAAAATAAGGGGATGGAGTTCTCCTTTAAGTGCATGCTCAGGTGATACTTCACTGTTCTTGTACTGTTATTGTAAGCAGTGTTCTTAGAGCATTTGGTATTGTGCACAATTATCTAGGCCTCAAAGTGTTTGGAGTAATAGTTCATTGGTTTATTGTAAGGAAGGCAGATCACTGATCCACACACTGATGCTACAGATATAGGTTTTAATTACAGAAGATTACAAGTTTAAATCACATTTCATTTTCTCACATATAGAAAGAATTGAGAACTAAATATATATTAAACTGTATTGCTACTATCTAATAGCTGCAAAGCTCCATATTTATCGCAGCAGTGACAATAGGAGACCAGTTAAGTGCCAAGTCCACATGAAGAATTATTTTACTCCAAGTCAGCCGACAAGGTATCCCCCATCCACAGGCAGGCAGGTTCCTGTGATCATGGCACTCTGATCACTGAGCAGAAAGAGGATGCTGTGGACCACGTCTTCCACCTCTGGAAATAAACAAGAGAAGATATTCAGAGGTAAGGGTAACTAGTAGGTAAATGTCCAATAAAGAATGGGGAGAGTAGCAGGGAGCAGGTATTAAATAAGGCATGGAAAGGGCTTGCCCCAGATAGTAAAGACACAAAGTTACACTTACAGGCAAGTTTGGTTGATGCCTATTGTGTGTAGATAGAATTTTGCACAAAAATAATTTTTACTCTTGGCCCCAGATCTTAGTGTAGGGCCAAAAGTAATTGCTAATCCTACGAGACTATCAAATATTGATTGGGACTGGACAAAAATTATGTGGGATGCAGTACATGATGCGATTTTCTGTGTGATCACCATCCAGCCGCACTAATTGTTCCGTAATAGAGACTTTTTGGCACAAGCTCCCAATTGTCAAGTCTTTTCAGTGGCGAAATGCACCCAGGTCTGCTTTTTACTGTTGCTTCCCTCCTTCAATCGCAAAGATCTGTCACTTTCCACACTAAAAATATATTTGCAGAAAAACACTTTAGGACTAGCCATATTTTTTAAAAAATCCTATGACACACGTCATAACACCCAAGTGGGGAGCACAACCTATAGTTGATGGTCTCAGACATAAAGTTAACCTGTTATTACTACATGCAGAGCCATGTGTGAAGGCAGCATAATAGCAAGCTGAAGGAGTGCACGTGGAGCCTTGTGATCAGAGGTTTAAGGGAGCAACCAGATATTGGGCTCATGTGACAAGAATACACACCAGCAAAGCGTCCCAAAGGAATCCGATTCAGCATCGTTGCAACTTCCTGAGGGTCAGTCCAATTAGCACGTCCCATGGCAGTCATTACTACGGTGGGATTCACACAGTTTACACGAATCTGAAAAAGAGATGCAGGTATTTCCATAAGCTGGGCAGCATGGTGGCTTAGTGGTTAGCACTTCTGCGTCACAGCACTGGGGTCATGAGTTGGATTCCCAACCATGGCCTTATCTGTATGGAGTTTATATGTTTGTGTTTGAGTGGGTTTCTTCAAACACACAAAAAACATACAGTCAAGTACATAAATATTGGGACATCGACACAATTCTCATATCTTGGGCTCTATACACCACAATGGATTTGAAATGAAAATAACAAGACGTGCTTTAACTGCAGACTTTCAGCTTTAATTTGAGGGTATTTACATCCAAATCAGGTGAACGGTGTAGGAATTACAACGGTTTCTATATGTGCCTCCCACTTTTTAAGGGACCAAAAGTAATGGGACAATCAACTCAAAAGCTATTTCATGGACATGTGTGGGCTAGTCCCTCGTTATTTCATCATCAATTAAGCAGGTAAAAGGTCTGGAGTTGATTCTAGGTGTGACATTTGCATTTGGAATCTGCTGTTGACTCTCAATATGAGATCCAAAGAGCTGTCACTATCAGTGAAGCAAGCCATCATTAGGCTGAAAAATCAAAACAAACCCATCAGAGAGATAGCAAAAACATTAGGTGTGGCCAAATCAACTGTTTGGAACATTCTTAAGAAGAAAGAACGTACCGGAGAGCTCAACAACACCAAAAGAACGGAAGATCACGGAAAACAACTGTGGTGGATGACAGAAGAATTTTTTCTTGGTAAAGAAAAACCCCTTCACAACAGTTGGCCAAATCAAGAACACTCTCCAGGAGGTAGGTGCATATGTGTCAAAGTCAACAATCAAGAGAAGACTTCACAAGAGTGAATATAGAGGCTTCACCACAAGATGTAAACCATTTGTGAGCCACAAAAACAGAAAGACCAGATTAGAGTTTGGCAAACAACATCTAAAAAAGCCATTACAGTTCTGGAACAACATCCTATGGACAGATGAGACAAAGATCAACTTGTACCAGAGTGATGGGAAGAGAAGAGTATGGAGAAGGAAAGGAACTGCACATGATCCAAAACATACCACCTCATCAGGGAAGCATGGTGGTGGTAGTGTCATGGCGTGGGCATGTATGGCTGCCAATGGAACTGGTTTCCTTGTATTTATTGATGATGTGACTGCTGACAAAACCAGCAGAATGAATTCTGAAGTGTTTCAGGCAATATTATCTGTTCATATTCAGTCAAATGCTTCAGAACTCATTGGACGGCGCTTCACACTGCAGATGGACAATGACCCGAAGCATACTGCAAAACCAACCAAAGAGTTTTTTAAGGCTAACAAGTGGAATGTTATGCAATGGCCAAGTCAATCACCTGACCTGAATCTGATTGAGCGTGCATTTCACTTGATGAAGACAAAGCTGAAGGGAAAATGCCCCAAGAACAAGCAGGAACTGAGGACATTTGCAGTAGAGGCCTGGCAGAGCATCACCAGCGATGAAACCCAGTGTCTGGTGATGTCTATGTGTTCCAGACTTCAGGCTGCAATTGACTGCAAAGAATTTGCAACAAAGTATTAAAATGTGAAAGCTTGATGTAGGATTGTTTAGTTTGTCGCATTACTTTTGGTCCCTTAAAAAGTGGGAGACACATATAGAAACCGTTGTAATTCATACACTGTTCACCTGATTTGGATGTAAAGTCCCACAAATTAAAACTGAAAGTCTGCAGTTAAAGCACATCTTGTTGGTTTAATTTCAAATCCATTGTGGTGGTGTAAAGAGCCCAAAATATGATAATTGTGTCGATGTCCCAATATTTATGGACTTGACTGTACTAGTAAGTTAATTGGCTACTATTCAATTGATCTTAGTCTCTCTCAGTCTGTGTGAGTGTGCACGCAGGCATGTTAGGGAATTTAGACTGTAAGCCCCAATGGGGCAGGGACTGATGTGAGCGAGTTCTCTGTACAGTGGTGCGGAATTAGTGGCACTATATAAAAAAAAGGTAATGAGAAGCCAACATTTTCTCTATTTTGGAACATTACCTTCATGTGCCAAGCAGAGTGAACAGACATTGGCACATGGAGAATTGAAAATAGCAGCGCATACGATGCATGGCAATGATTAGTGTGTGCGTGCCCTAGCTCCGCCTGGTTTCTACTCCAGCCACGCAAAAAGACTGGCGGCAGATATGGAGGAAGGTTGTTATGTGCGACAGGAATGTTGTAATTTCCATGAGGATGATCAATCTATTCACACATTCTGATGTTCCCCTGTTCAGAATGATACAGAAAATAAAAAGGTCACTGGGTGTACATGATGAATACACCATAAACGGTTCTTCAATAATGTTATTTATATGCTAGGATGAAGGGGAGTGTATTAAGCCTCTCCAATTCAGAACAATGTTCTGTGGATTTGGATAGGGGATAACCAAATTTTCTGCTGAAATAATTACTACAAACCACCTTGATCCTCATTATCATGGTTTACATGCGGATCAGAAAGTCCTATACTGCACTGAACAACCCTAAAAACGGTGAAAAATGTCCTGTGTTCAACTGTGCTGCCCAACTTCATTAGCCTACTAAGACTGTCAAGGGTTGCTTTTTTTTTTTTTAAAAAAAGCCACACACAACACTAGGTCAGTTCTCCCCATTGAAACACGTTTCCATCTTCCAGTCCCTGGTTCCTAATGAACTCTTGGGCAGCACGGTGGCTAAGTGGTTAGCACTTCTGCCTCACAGCACTGGGGTCATGAGTTTGATTCCCGACCATGGCCTTATCTGTGTGGAGTTTGTATGTTCTCCCCGTGTTTGCGTGGGTTTTCCTCCGGGTGCTCCAGTTTCCTCTCACAATCCAAAAACATACTAGTAGGTTAATTGGCCGCTATCAAAATTGACCCTAGTCTCTCTCTCTGTTTGTGTGTGTTAGGGAATTTAGACTGTAAGCTCCAATGGGGCAGGGACTGATGTGAATGAGTTCTCTGTACAGTGCTGCGGAATCAGTGGCGCTATATAAATAAATGGTGATGATGATATGTTGCATTCTTATCAATATTGCTTCAGCCCACGAAATATCTCCCTTTGTGTACACTTGGTAAAGCCAAGCTATCAAACATTTAACCATTAGAATTTATTTAGCATTATAGCATAACAAGGTTTTAGTGGTATCTATAGAGGACAACTTTCCTTCTGCAGAACAAGCAATGTTTCACTATCCATGTTAATACATCCACATATACATATAAATGAGCTTGCTACTCTTAAACACCACACGATATTTAAGAAGCCAAAAGAGACAGTAAAGTCTACTTCTAATCAATGTATTTTCCTTCATACAATCACCTTTTTGGGTCCCAGTTCAAGAGCCATCACCTTAGTTAGCATATCAAGGGCTCCTTTAGTGGCACCTGTGTTAAAAACAAATGGTCAGTGTGTAAAGTGTCCTTCTACCTGATATTATCTTACAGTATTCCTAAACAACCTAATTCACATAATGCAGAGACAATACTGATGTAAAAGCAGGAATGCTGTACAGCTGAAACCTATAAACCTATATTCATTCTCAGGATAAAAATTAAAATTGATAAGAACCATACATGGATCACTGAATAAAAACGTTATTTAGCGCAATAAAAATAAAAAACCCACCCTTCAGATTAGTACAAGGTTGAACTCAATGGACTTCCGTCCTTTTAAATTCTCAATAATTAGAATGCTTACAATAGACAGCGTGATTTTGTAGTGCTGATTGAGAAGCCTGGCTGGACACATTGACAATAGCACCAGATACTCCACGCTCAATCATCCGACGGGCGACAATCTGATGGAAGAGATAAGGAAACCATTTACAATGACGATGTGCAAGTCTTGTTACTGCACTGTATTATTTATGGCTTACCTGTGATACTACAATTGCAGCTCTTACATTCACATCAAAGCTCCTAAAAAAATTATAGTACGAGGACATAGAATATAATTAATATAGTAGAAGAATGAAATATATATATATATATATATATATATATATATATATATATATATATATACATATAAAATTTTATATAAAATCTGTACAAGTCATTATCCCTTCCCCATATTTGAGCCATCATAAGGTCTGCATGGATGATATATAATATGTTTATTAGCATGAGTACCTGTCAAACATTTCTTGTGTAATTTCAAGAAAAGGTTGTAGCAAAGCAACTCCTGCGTTGTTCACCAAAAGGTCTATGTCACCCACTGAGCTGAGGGCAGCCTCCGTGGCTGACCAGTCCCCCAAGTCCACACACACTGTCTTCACTCCAGGGCACTGCAGAAAGAAATATAGTCAGTTATTGGGGCATATTGTGAAGGCTCCACATGAATAATCAGTCATGAGTGAGAACTTTAAAATGTTTGTGGGGCCATTCACAGTAGACCGTTTGTCAGATTTGGTTGTCCAAATCTGTATATACAATGGTATGGCTGGAGCCTGCGTATGCTGGACATTGTCCTGTATTCCCTCTTCTCTGTTCCAGCTGTATTTTAGCAACTAGCCATTACATATACTGCAGTGTCAGAAGTCTAGTAATCTATTGAGAGCACAAGAAACAAGAATGACATTGCCCTACCAAAGTTTTGCTATGGGGCACGGTGATGCACTGTTCTGCTGCTGGCAGAAGAGGATCATCATCATCATCATTTATTTATATAGCGCCACTAATTCCGCAGCGCTGTACAGAGAACTCATTCACATCAGTCCCTGCCCCATTGGAGCTTACAGTCTAAATTCCCTAATATAGACACACACATACAGACAGACAGACAGGTAGAGATTAGGGTCAATTTTTGATAGCAGCCAATTAACCTACCAGTATGTTTTTGGAGTGTGGGAGGAAACCGGAGCACCCAGAGGAAACCCACGCAAACACAGGGAGAACATACAAACTCCACACAGATAAGGCCATGGTCGGGAATCAAACTCATGACCCCAGTGCTGCGAAGCACAAGTGCTAACCACTAGGCCACTGTGCTGCCCAGGATCTTCCACAATTAGGGAAATCCAGTGATGTCACGTGATCTCATCACTGGGCAAGCCAGTGGCTGTATTCTACATGACACTTTGCATGAGTCACACACACACACACACACACACACACAAAAATGCATTATTATGATGCATGTATGTGGTGCCAAACCTACAAATAAAGGCTTCATCACCCCCAATATTCTACACTCACCCTAAGGATTTGTGCACGTGATCTACCAGCAGGGTAAAGAAAAAAAGCATTCCTAAACTAGAATGTTTACTATTGGTTCTCAGCCCTTCAGTATCAGAGGCAGATTTAGACCTCATGGGGCCCTAGGCAAGATACTGGTTTGGGGCCCCCTCCCTGAAAAAATCCATAGCACTCTAGTTTTTTAGCATAACATATAGCCCTATTCAGGGGCTGGCTGGCAGACTTTAGCCCAGGTGGGCAAGCACATAGCACTGGCCCATAAGTAGCGGCCCATTTTTAAAGGTTGGTCTCACCGCCGGCCCTGGGAGGGCTCTCTGGGGACCGCTGGGCCCTAGGCAATTGCCTAGGTTGCCTAATGGTAAATCTGGCCCTGTTCAGTATACAGTCTTAGGGGTCTATTATGGAGTAGCAGTAACCAACATTATGTATTGCTGCAAATTGCAGTGACAGAGGGTAACTTCTTCAGAGGGTAACTGCCATCCCAGCTAAGGGTGGTATCCCAGAGTCGGATTAACAATAGGGTTAAAGGGGCTACAGCCCAGGGGCCTCGAGCAGCTGGGGGGCCCGCCGGCATTCATTGGGTCGGGGGCGTCCCCGACCCCGGCTCTCACCTGTTCAAGGGAAATGGCAGGCAGCAAACAGCAAATGTTATGCTGTTAGCTGCCTGCTGTCACTGTAGGACTTATGTGTTTTCATTAGATGTTAACCCTTTACAGAGGCCTGGGATTATTACATATAGTGCAGCGCTTGACGTCTAGGACTCCTGAGTCCCGAACAGAGGGTAACCCCAACTGAACACATCAGCTGTTTTATTGTACACAAAGAGGTTACAGATCAGACAGAATGTTTCGGCCACTAGAGGGCAGTGTCACAGTGAGATTACCTCCCGGGCCAGGCTCTCCAAGTCTTCCAATGTGCGGCTGACAGCAACCACATCTGCTCCCCCTGCCTTCAGCGCCTTCACCGTGTCCCGTCCGATGCCTGCAGGAAGCCAGAGTCAATCACAGCTCTCAGCGGGATACCAGGCCCCGCTGTCCCCCGCGTACTCACCTTTCCCAGCACCGGTGACAAGCGCTCTGCGCCCTGCGAAGCTGATCTCCATAACGCCAGGAATCTGGGGCTGAGGGTAGCGGATGGGCGGAGCCGTTTATTAACTAAAAGTAACCAAAATCCCGGAGAAGTGCTGAGCTGGGAGTTCTGGGCAGCACCTCTGTCCTAACGTTGCTGCAAATTTGTCCAAAAACTGACCCTTGTTACTTCCCTGAGTGTCAACAGGAAGCTCAAAATCACTTTCTCTGCAGCTTTCATAAGATCCACCGACTGAATTTCAAGGCTTACCCTCATGGCAGAACACTATGTACAAATAAAACATGTTCCTCTCAAACCACTGTGTTGCAGCCTCAGGGTATGTAAAAAGAGAATGTAGGGGGTCTATTTACTATTATCCAATAGTTGGCAATAAAAAAAAAGGAGTTTCCTCTGTTTATCAATAATATACCACCTGGGCAGCTGAGGAATACTGGCCAGATAGGTACATGCATGCTAGGGCTAGTTAGTTCACACATGTACAGTTCCACTTGGTAATAATAAAAAATTGAAAAACACATTTAAAAAACATAAAAATGTTGCTTGTTGAATAAAAATTAATTTTCTTCTGTTATCAGCATCCTGAGAAGGATTGTGGTGTTACTTGTATCGTTACGATCCTTGAGAAATAGGCATCACCATGCTTTGCATATGGAAATTTCATCAGAGGTAAAAGATTTTACCGCTGAGGAAACCGCCTAGTGGGCAGAGAAACACGTCGGGTGACGCTGGTGTGTTCAAGTGTGGTGCATTGCTACTATAAACTAGAGATGGACGGGCTCGGTTCCCCGAGATCCGAATCTTGCCTATCCGAGCTCGGCTCGGTACTTTCCCGCCCGTTCGGTATCGAAATCGAGGCAAAACGTCATCGTGACGTATTCGTATTTCTGAGCTCGGTTCTCGCGAGATTTGAAAAGCATAAATACCCGCCTCCACAGCACTCCATCGCCATTTGACAGAGGGAGAGAGCAGAGTTAGGTCACAGGCTATATTAGCGCAGGGACAGAGCAATAATTGTACACATTATTGTTTCAATTCTATTCTATACAATTCTATTATTAATACCAATTCTATTAGCAATTGTTAGAGCAGGAAGAGAGGAGGATAGAGGAGGCTTTTTTTTTTTTCAATTTTTGGCACTACAAGTGGCTTTGGGGTGTCCCATATTCCCCAGTGTTTTACACTAATTTTTCTGGCTGTCAAAAAAAAGTCATATTTGTCAGCAGTATCTATCTAATACAATATTGTGCAGTACAAGCGCTTTGGGGTGTCCCATATTAGCCAGTGTTTTACACTAATTTTTCTGGCTGTCAAAAAAAAGTCATATTTGTCAGCAGTATCTATCTAATACAATATTTTGCACTACAAGTGCTTTGGGCCCATTAAAATGGATTCAAAGCAGTCCACATATGAGCAGAATCAGCAAGCAGGTGTTGGCACCAGTCGTCATGGTAATATTCCCAGTATGTCATCTGGTAAAGCCTATGTAAAAGTACATAGTCTTTTTAAATCAGGAAAAAACACACCCCAAAAAAAATGTACTGTGTTTAAGCGAAAAAGAAGTGTAACTGAGGAAAAGTTAACTGGCGATAAAAAAAAAATTCCCAACATGCCATTCTACACACGCAGTGGCAAAGAAAGAATGAGGCCTTCGCCTTTCTCTATTAGTGGCAGATCAAAAAATGTTACTGAGCCTTCTTCTTGTACGGTCACTCGTGACCAACCAAGCAAAACCAAGTAATTTGGAGTCAAAAAGTGGTGCACAACTACTGTTACGCGTCAAAGCCAAGCTGCAAGAAAACAGTAAGGCATTAGAGGATAATGTATGCTCTGAATCAGAAATGACACCAATCCCTGTGGAGAGTCCATCCACCAGTGGTCGTGAGCATTCTGTTAGTGACAGTGTACCCACAAAGAAGGGTCCTTTCAGCAGTTCTGCTGATGTGTGCCTTAACAGCCCGAGTGTAGCTGGTGATACACCAATTGAGGATGCCACTTTGGAATTAGAAGAGGATGAGGGGGAGATTTGTGTAGGTGACAAGGGCACTAATGATGATTATGATGCAGACAGATACCAAATTGCCTTTCTCAATTTCTATTTATATTCTAGACTCTATAACGGCTGAATAGTTTTCTATTTTACTCCTAGTGGAGAGGGGATATATATTCTAATTCTACAGTCTATGCAAGCTGCTTTTTTTCTATTCAACTACAAGTGGAGGGCGGGGTCATAGACAGCCCCCAAACTACCTTGGTCCATTTATTTTTTATATTGTTCAGTCTATGCAGGCTGCTTATTTTCTATTTAACTACAAGTGGAGGGGGGGGGGGGGGCTATAGAGACAGAAACCAAACTGCCTTTGTCCATTTCAATTTATATTGTACAGTCTATAACGGCTGAATTTTTTAGTATTTTCTACAAGTGGAGGGGGGCCTAGAGAGACAGAAACCAATCTGCCTTTGTCCATTTCTTTATATATTTAACTATAAGTGTAGGGTGTAATATACACCCAAAGATGATGGCTGCATTGCCAATAGGCAAGATGGAGAGGAAGACAATCAGGTTTGTGTGCAGAATTAAGGACGGACTACCAGGGATTAAACTGTTTTCTTCCCAATTTATTATCTTTAGAATTACCTTACTTATCCAAGAAACAGGTGGAGCACTAAATTAGGTTGTTTTATGCCCCAAAACATTGATTTTTAAACAAAATTGCAAAACAAGACCAAACAAAACCAAAACACGCATGGGCGGTTTGGCACAACCAAACCCAAATCACGACGGTAATCCAGATCCAAAACCAAAACACGGGGTCAGTGACCATCTCTACTATAAACCTCGGGGTTTTTGGTTATTTGGAGCGAGTCACAAAGCATTTGAGGTTCACAATTGACCTCAATGACTCTTCCTCATTACTTCTCTGCACGTCACAAACTCAGAGGATAAGTAACATTTCCAGAACTTGGTCTGCATCCGTGCTGTGGTTTTTCAACACTCTAAGGGGCATATTCAATTAGCTTTTGGATTCGCGGTAACGCGCCGGAACAGCCACGAAACGTAATACATGGTACCGCAATAACGTGGATTTTCGTTCGCAGCCCATAGGGTTGCGAACGAAAATCCGCGTTAATGCGGTACCGTAATACCCACAAGAACGCACACTTTTCGCGTTACCGCGAATCCGAAAGCTAATTGAATATGCCCCTAAAGGTTCTGATGTTTATATTATCACGATAATCAATCGTGGAGAAGTTGGAAAGTGGTGTCTGTTCCTTAGAGCCAACAGGGACTGAAGTGCACTTGAGACTGGAAGGCTTATGAACTGCATGTGCTCATATGGGGATATGTGACATGAGACTCCTATTGATATATGCAATATCTGTTGTTTATGATTAATTGAAGTTAGGTAATGCTACCAGGCATTTGCTCCTATTGGTTCACACCGGAATGAATATATATATATATATATATATATATATATATATATATATATATATAGTTTTTACTTAATAATCAAATTAAAATAGCTACTTTATCTGTATACAGTGCATTTTTTTCTTTGTTATGGTTACTTATGGATTGTAGTACCCTTTTGAGAGCTGCTGTTTAGATATTGATTGTATGAATGGTTCCTAGAACCCAATATTTATTTTCTGTGGTATATTGTTTGACAAGTTATTAGATCAGGAAGCCGGTAGATGTGGCTCCCCCTGACCCATTATTAAATCTTTATCTCATAGGATTTGCTGGCGCTATATAAATGTTTATGTGGATATGGAAATGTATTTATTTTTAGGTTCAAAAGCACCTAAGTTACCAGTCTTGATCGTACTTGCCTATTTTTTTTTTTAGCCAGAATCTCGGAGGGGAGATCCAAGAGGCAGCCAGGTCACGATGACAGTTCACAGCAAATTGCATTGTTATGGCCAGCTTCACAAGATCGTGCAGGAACCGGGATGGTGGTCTACTCGAAATTTGCAAGTCTGTATGGTGTTACATCTTCTGCTAGTCTGGATGTCCCTGGTTTTGAAGTGGGCATCATTCAAAATAAAAACACCAGTGAGATAGCTAGATAGATAGAAAATAACCACAAGGTGCGTGCAGAAGGATCCTTTGGGTAATGTGGTAAGCTGTGGGTGAAGCTCCCTTTCACTTGCTTACATATGGCCCCACAGTTGTATAGCCAACAACTATGGGCGTAATATGTATTATATACTACATGATCTGTGTTATGTGCTGTCTGGAAAAGATTTTATTTTGTGTGCTATGATTCAGAGTGTGTGATATCTGTTATAAACGGTCTAATTTGTACTTTATAAAGGTGTTCTAATTATTAGCACATACTGCTGTAGGCACAAACAAGTTTGCTTGAATTTACTATACGGTAGTAGATTACTACAGCATGTGTGCAAATTACAGTGTAAAATAAGCCCAGTAGTGTGATCTATTTGTTATATACAACAAGCATGGTCAGGTTTCCTCATGGCTTCTAGGCATTATAGGTTTTTATTTATTTTTTCCACTTTTCTTTACTAAAAAATGTCTTTGTTTTTCAGTGAATTGGTTGTATGGTCACGTTAAGGGGAAAAATAATTAATAAAAATCTTTATTTCAGACTTTACATGAAGAACTCCTGAAATTTCAGTAAGGTTGTGTAGACTTTACATCCACTGCATTACATATAGCCCGGGGCAGCATGGTGGCTCAGTGGTTAGCACTTCTGCCTCACAGCACTGGGGTCATAAGTTCGATTCCCGACCATGCCCTTATCTGTGTGGAGTTTGTATGTTCTTCCCGTGTTTGCATGCGTTTCCTCTGGGTGCTCCGGTTTCATCCCACACTCCAAAAATATACTAGTAGGTTAGTATACTAGTAAGTTATTTGGCTGCTATTACATTGACCCTAGTCTCTCTCTCTCTGAGTGTGTGTGTGTGTGTGTGTGTGTGTGTGTGTGTGTGTGTTAAGGATTTTAGACTAAGCTCCAATGGGGCAGGGACTGTTGTGAGCGAGTTCTCTGTACAGCGCTGTGGAATTAGTGGTACTATATAAATATATGATGATGATACATACGATAAAAACAGCAGCTATAGGAAAAAATATAGCTTTTATTTACATACAAGCAATGCTTTACAGATAATCCATGATGGAAGCATGTGCAAATTTAAAAATATAAAGTGAGGTTGCCCATACACAAGCAAAGAAGCAAAACAAAGCAATATCAAAATCACAGTAATCAAAAATAAAACGGGCATGTCTTGACAAATGCATAAATACATAACCAGATGAGCACACCATAATATGCACACTTAAATGTTGCATTCTTTCTTTTCTCAAATATGGAACTTTAAAAAAAAAACCAAAAATTGTTAATGAAATCAAAGTATTTTCTAGATCTTAATGAAATTATACCAGTAGTTCTCAAGCATCATATTACCCACATAATCAGCAAACATGTACTGTAGGACTGAACCCACAAACATGTGTTACCTTGAACATAGCAACCTTCTGGAGTCAATTTCACAATATGGAAATCACATAAACTTGCACTACTCCAATCCACACTGGACGTAATGATATGTGGCATTTTATTGCCACTATACCATTGCAAACATTCACTCATTTATATATATAAAAATTGCCATAGCATCACAAATGTTCAGATATTTGGCACAGACTTATCCACCTCGCTCAATAAATAGTTCCTTGTCCATCACCTGGATAAATTTCAGAAAAAACAGCCCCATATGTCAAACACCTTTAGATCCGGTATGTGACACTTTTACATATGTATTTCTGAAAGCAAACGCTCATGTAAATATAAAGGCACCTTTTATTTTAGGTTTAATAGTCCTTTAAATGAGTTGATTCTTTATGTGACAGTGTTACATTGATTGTAGCTGACAGGACGTTGTAGAGTGATACCACCAGGTCCACCCACCCTGCACCAGACGAGGTGTAAAAAATAAAAATAAAAAAAATGTATGCTGTAGGCTAGTGTCAAACTGGCATTGTAGAATACTGGGCTTCTCCAATCGGAGCAGTGTAGCTGCCATACTGACACAGCAATGAATGGAAAACATGTCAGAGTTGTCTCAGAGCATCTCCTCATAACACTAGCACCAGTACCTAAACATTAATGGTACAAAATGTATTCATGCAAAATGGAAGAAAATGGGATAGAAGGAGCCTGCTCACTCCTAAAATTAACATAATTTCAGTGCAGACACCGCTGGAGTTGTCGTTTTGCTTCATTCGCAGACCATAGAAATCATTTAATACATTTTAGCTGGGAAAGAGGTCACGTCATAGAGGATGGAGGCTTCCTGTTAGGACACCACTGTGTTTCAGGGTACAACAGACAATGAACAGATTTGAATCTGCAGGAAAACGGAGACAGTTATTAGTGAAATAAATTTACAGAGCAAGTCAGTGAACTTGGTGGGAATTGATGAGACTAACCGAGTGGGGTCTTGCTCTAGGCTTAAATACCCAGCAATACGGACAACATTCCTTCTGTTTTCAGGACCGCCATAGCTCAGAGTTACCTGGATGAGAAAGAAAAGAGCAACACATTAAAGTGTACCCAGCTGTTTTCACTTTGTGGCTTGAGAAAATGAGAATACAAGGTGCTCATAACCATAGTAATAAGAATCGCTGCAGTCAGATTAGTCGCTCAGCAAACCATTCACAAAACAGTCTGTTCTGTAATGTGTTTGACCCTTCTGTATCACATCACTTGAATGTATGACAAACCAGTGACAATTTTTGATGTGGGAGAAATAAAAAGTCTCTATTCCATTTCCTTTCATGATGACCCTGTGCGTCAAAGGTGGTCTCTATTAGCCATGTATACATAACTGAAATCATCCCTTTAGTGAGCCGGGAGTGTAAGCATACGTGCTTGAAAAACGTTATGGCCCTTAGAATATCGGGAGGAGGTAAGGACACAGCAAAATGTCGAATCTTAAAAAATTTGATGCCTTTTCTACTGGAAAAAGAGATTTCTAATAAAAAGTTAAAAAAAAAAAAAAATTTAATTTGAAAATTGGGCAGAAAGGTTCATATTTTTGGTAGAGATCAGAGAGAAGCCTATGTGCCATTGACAACCAAGTCAGAAACAACCCGTATTCCAGCCTGTATCCATTACTTAAAATGTAGAGGATAAGTACCAGGGGGAAAACATGGGTTGTTCCAAAGTGGAGTCAAAGGAGACACAGTAGTGGATAGTTTGTATCTAGCCTGGCACGTGTTCAGTTGAAAAGCAAAATTTGAGAGATGGGAGTGAGGAAATCGCGAGTGTTCTATCTGCTTTAGGGAGGCATGGAACACAGAGTCCGGTACTTTCACTGGTTGGGTCTGGAGGTATAGGAGTTTGGGAATCGGGTTCATCTTGATGGCGATAATCTTTCCCCAGCCACGATATGATATAACCCTGTCACACCTCGAGGTCCTGTTTGATTCTAGCCAGGAGAAGTTTTCAGGAAACAGCCCTCCGTATGAAGATGTAATGTATACTCCTAAATATTTAACCTTGTGTGCCTGCCTGCGCAGGGTAAAGCTGGCTTGTAGGCAAGTTATAAGGGGAGAGGGGACGTGAAAGAACATGGCCTCAGATTGGAAAAAGGGGATTTTATAGCCTGATAAAGAACTACATTCATCTATGAGTCTGTATAGGGCAGGTAAAGAATGTTGGGGATTTGTGAGGGAGAGGAGGATATCGTCCATAATAAAAGAAAATCTTAAATTCTCGAGGTCCCACCTCCACATCCGTTATCATAGCTGATTGCCGGATCATCGCCGCCAGGAGTTCTAGGACTGAACCGAAGACATGGGGCAATAAGGGGCAACCCTGCCTTGTCCCATTAGAAAGGGAAAGCAGATCTGGTCAATGGGGAGTTGTACAATGCAATTATACCTTGCAGGAATTCAGCCGAGAAGCCATACTCCTTCAATGCAAGAAACAAAGTCCCATGAAATCTGGTTGAATGCCTTCTCGGCGTCCAGGGAGAGGAGCATGGCCGGGAGATGTCTCAGACTGATAATCTGCACAAGGTCTATCACACGCCTGACTGCCTGTAAATTTCAAGATTGTCTATGAAGCTTAATGCTGGAAGACCAGTATTGGGAAATCTATACCGAAGTCCAATTGGCATAAGCATAGTTTAGGACATATAATATATATAATTTTTAACTTTACCAATGAGAATGCACCCTACCTATTCACTAAGAACAAAAAAAACATTGGTATCCAATTCATTGACTACATTTGAAAGAATACTGTTTCAGTCCACAAAACAGCTAATCAATGAAGGTTGACAACATATATACTTTAAGTTACAGACAACAGGGAGGACTAGACAGTTGCAACAGGGCTAGTTGCAGCGACAACCATGAATGACGCGATACTGGGTTTTGTGGACTCATTATTAACCTCTTACAATTTTTTTCTTTTATTAATTTTTTTTTATTGTACAGCAAACTTTAAATTACTTTTACATATACATTCAGCATCATGACAATAAACTGTACATTGAAGTTGTCATATTATAAAAAGAAATCTTTCTGAAAGCAAAAAAGACGACGAGAAAATTAAAAATGTGATAGAAATAAAAAAGAAGCGCAAAAAGACTGTATTAGAAATCAAGAAGACAGCCTCTTACAATTTGAATGTCCTAGCACTGTCAACAGAAAGGAATATGTACAAAGTATGTCAGGTAGACAGGTACAAGATCTTACAGTCAATGGCCCCATGTTTGCGGTTTTAAAATCTAAGCCTAGACAAGTCACACAGCCCTTACCTGCTGTAGCAACGAGTTCAGTGGGAGTCTCTGTAGGTTTTCTAGGTGTGAATGGAAGAGATTACTGTGCTGCATTTTTACTTCCAGCATTCCTTCAATAATGTACCCTATGGTGCAGTCATCAGGGAGTCGAACCTTCTCCGCTGTGCTGATGAAGTTCCCCATACTAAAGACAAGGGAAAGGAGTAGGTTTCCATTCTCAGATCACAGGAGCAAAACATTATGACATGACCAACCCACTCACCTAGCCCAGGGGCTCATTTTCAGAGCAAGTCCGCGGCTGATACAGAACCCAGCTCCACCAGTTGCAAACCAAAACTTCAGAGTCGCCTTAAAAACAACAACAAAAAAAGTAAATTTTTGACATAGCAAATCACAAGATAATTTGGTTGTTGTATAGCCCTGTATGCAAAAGCTTTGTCTGCTGAAACTGGACAAAAACCAATGGATCAAGGTAGCCACAGTGTCTAAAATATTATTGCTAGCTACCTTTTCTTCATCCACAACAGGAAGCAATGGCCAGGAGTCCTCACAGAAGGCAGGATGTGGATTTCTCTTTTTTCAATCACAGAAACTACAGCTCTATAGAAACTAACTAAATTAAGACAATAAATTACTTTTGAAAGAGGCCACTAGCCTCAAATCGCTTATAACAAGTTGTGTCCAGTAGATGACGATGCATACACAGGTATCGTTGTATCCTAATCTACATAGATTACGAGCAAACCTAGGGTTTTGCGGCTGCGTCCTGTGCGATCAGTCTGAAATTTTTGAACCTATATGGTTACAACTCCAAAGACAGCAGGCACCTCCCTACGCAGTTGTGTCATGAGAGGACTAGCAAATATTAATAAGATTGACATTAGGGATTTGAAGGTTGTGACAAGATGGACCCGACAGATACAGGCCTGTTATGCAAGAAGTAACGTGCAAGTATGAAACAGTTTGGATGAACATTTATTTTTAAACTCTTTATTTTCAACAGCACAGATACAATACTGGACATAGTAGGTATAATGGGTCACTGAGAATGAAACATAACAATCCCAGGAGAATAATAAAGGAAACAAAACGTTTTCCTTTTAGTGTAGACAAACAAACAAAAAAGAAATCAAAACAAATAGGGACCAGAACAGTGAGCCTATAGCGGAAATAAGAGATTGTCCAAAATGGATCAAAAATTCTTTCTCCCTTCCCTCCCCCTTTGCGCTCAAAAAGAACATTTAATTTTTTAATTTTAGTTTCATCATCTCATTGGGATAATATACAACTGTGTATAACGCCTATCAGGATGGACTTAAGTTGAATCACCACATTCTTAAATAAAGCCAGGTAGGTTCAACATACTCACTGAGACATAACATTGGCCTGGCCAACTGTACCCTCCCATCTTGCAAACAGGAAGTTTGGACCATCCAATATACCGTCTACATTATAAAAGCATGGAAGGAGTTGAAATAGGGAGGCTCTCTAACTCAATCAGGATTAAGTCACTAAGCAATTGGTTTGAGCAGCTATTCTTTCTGGAACTTCTTGGGCACCAGACCAGCAAGGGGGAAAACACCATTGGTGATAACCTCTGCTCACTCCCATCTCCAACCCCGAAGTATTTGTGAGCCAATGACATCTTGGATGAACTTAGATTAAACTTGTGGGGTGGGCTTTCAATCGTGGGAAAGATGGACTGTTCCTGCAAGGGGACCCAGGGCATCATGGTGGAGTTCAGTCTACTACTAAACAGATTGTGGTTTCTGCCTTAGATCCTGTGTCTTAGCCGCTTACTTGTCGGAACTTCCTGCATTGAGATACTTTGCTCCACCTAGAGCCGATTGCGAGCTTCCCACATGATGTGCCTGTAGTAAGGCGACTGGAGTGTAGACTATTACTGTCGTGGTAGAGAGCTTTGGACCAAGTGTCTGACCATTAAGTCGCAAGAATCTACCTATAGATTGGCCAGGAGCTGAAATTTAAGTATATGGGACTTGCAGGATAGATATCTATGGGGTTAACCAGCTTAGCTGGGAGGTGGTGAACACACAGTTTGGCCTGGAGTCCATCTTCGGCTGACCAAAATGCTTCGTTGCTCCAGTAACAGCATCAGGACTACAGACTTTGGCAACAGCTTGGCCAGGAATTGAATAGGGTTATTAAAAGTATAGGAGTTACAATTTGGCAGGACACAAGGGACCCTCAGCAGACTTGTGTACCACAGTTGAGGTTGCTATAGGAACTGCCTCAGCCACACTTTCCAACACAAGTTGACCCGAAATTCAAAAACCAACTTGGCCAGAGGCATCTTTCATAGACCTGTATAGCGTCTTGTACCTGCAAGTTGTCCAGAGGACTGATTTAAACCACTTGGCCAGGGCAACAATGTATTCTCAGTATATTTGTGTACCTTCTTTGCAGTTGGAGCGGCAAATGCATCAGGACCATTTTTTAAATTTACAACAGAAATAGATATATTCGTTAAGGGATTATGTACACTGGGATACTGTGGGTGGTTGTTTGAAGCCTGATGTTCCCTTGGGTATTGTTTAACTGTTCATAGTTGTTTGCTATTGTTTACAGTTGTGCATATTCCTTCTGTAATAAATATACCATTGTATTGTCTCCCTTTCTTTGCCTATATGATCTAAGAACCCCTAAATGCCAGGGTTACCTAGAGCCTTAACTCCCTGGTATCCTGACAGAGGTGATAGGAGAAGTGTGTGTGCGGTGAGGGCAATGCACAAAATTCAGCTTTGCATAACCTTGTTATACTAGAAGGTAATGTAGCTATAAACACTGATGCTACACCCCTCCCCCCTCCAAAAAAAAAAAAAACCTCCAATCAGTCTTTCTACTTGTCCTTCCTCTAAAGCGCTACAATTCTTTGCGGTCCTAATGTTTCGTATAAATAAACTTATTTCTCAGCATATTACAAGCCAAGTGATACCCACTCACCGAACCATCACCTTTGACTCTATCCACAGTTTCCACTGGATGATCTAGACTGGGCCTTCCCACGTAGACGTCTGCGCTGTGTGGGAATGCAGACAGCAGTTCCAGCAGGGTGCGCACGTTCAGGTAATTGTCATCATCCAAATGACAGAACCACCTGTAATGCAGAAACGAAATAAGGGTATTACTGAAATACAACATGGTTTTCCAAGAAGCCATTTAAAGGTTGACCAGGCCTGGAGTGCCACAGGTTGACCAGGCCTGGAGTGCCACAGGTTGACCAGGCCTGGAGTGCCACAGGTTGACCAGGCCTGGAGTAGTGAATAAATGGAAATTCTGAGTAATTTACAGTGCAAGGGAACTGCAGCAGGAATGAGTGATAAGACTGAGGCTAGATGGGGGATACTCTTGTATACACCATTTGATCTCAACTCTCTGTATCCAAAGATGCAGAGATATTTTTTAGTTACGGAGAGAATGAACTGTCCCAAGTCCTGATATTTGTAACACAGCAATGCTTTGTAGAAACTATCACATTAGGAAAAGATTTTGATAGTCGCAGATAGTAATCTCCTGCGTGTCCAGCAAGATATGCACCGTCAACAGAATAAATGAACAAAATGTCAAACATTTTAATGGGTTACATACATTGTGACTTTTACAAGGAATTTGCCTTTCATTTTGTGGTTTGAAATTATGCAATTTCAGATTTTTGTCTACTGTTGGTCAATTTCTGTATGTGTATGCAATGTCAAATGTTCATATGTGATAACCAATCTCCTAGAGCAGGCCTGTGGCTCTCCTGATGTGTGAAACTACAAGTTTGCCATTAGATAGCCAGCTGATAGCTGACTGGGCATGCTGGAGTTTGTGGTTTCAAAACACCTGAAGAGCCACAGATTGGCCAGACCTGTCCTAGAGTAAGGCTTTTCTGGATTGTTAACAAATCTGTTTAAGGATTATCAAAATAAAAGTAATTCTATCTATGTATAACATCTTTCCTCTTTACTTTTCTCTGAAAAGCTTCTTATTTTGTAAGGCGCTAATGACAATTGCTATGAACTTGTGTAATAGCAATTACTAAAACAAAACGTCCCAAAGTTCTAAGCTTCACAGAATTATTTCTCTGTACGTTGGAACCAATCTCAATAGTGCAATAGTGGTCACACTTGAGGTGTACTCTTATTTAATATGCCTTTGTATATAGGATATAAAACACTAAATGTTAAAAGCCGCTCAAACAATGCGGTCCACTCAGTGCTCTTAACACACAATGATTGTGCTGAAGTTTCAAACAAATAAAATAAAAATCAGGCCACTTGGGTTGAGCTAGTTGGGAGAAGGAGGTCTACCATTATATATTGGGAATTTAGGTGGACATTTCCTTTAACAGCTTATGCTTTCTATTAGAGAGTATAACATTAAGGGCCATACCCAAAAAAGGAAAAAAAAAAAAAAACAAACAAAAAAAAAAACTTATTTTAACATTGCCCAATCTCCATTAATAGAACCAGAGAGTCCTATCCTAAATAACTGCCCTAACTTTCCCCTAACATTTTTGAGAAAATACTTCCTCCAGCTCTGTTAGCTTCTGCCCTGTGTTGACGATGTAAATCAAAACAATACAGTGTTATTTTCAATTTAGTCAGAGTCTTTATGTGCAGTCAGAGTCTGTAATAGGTTCTAAAAGAAACAATTGCAAAAAAAAACCAAAAACCCTTCTATAGAATAGAACTACTACATTGCTGGCAGGAACAACTCATGAATGGAAGGAAACAGAAGAAAATGCTTTTATTAAACCTCCAGTTGTAAAGGATGTTTTCTTGCTTACAAAAAAAGAGAAAGTTGGGCAACAGATACATTTAAGTGGGGTGCACAATCCCAACCTCCAGTGTTTGGGAGCTGCCATGCTTGTTCATCTTTGGCAATGTGGCTAGTTTTGTGCATACGAAAAAATAAAATCCTATTTTCCAAATATAATTCCATAATGTGTTGTGGCACATAATGACTAGAAAAGAAAAATAAGCATGTCTTTTAGATTCTGGGTTCATACCTATGCATTGGAACAATAAAACAGATTACTACTCACTTTTTGGCAGATTGCACAAACTTGTCATATTCCACAGCCATCTTACAGCAAAGAGCTTGTCGAGTGTGTACTGCAGTGCAGTTGGTGTTTACCATCTGACTTCCTGAAAAGGGCAAAAAATGATGTCTGAAATACCTAATATTTAACATGTAAATATTGAGATATATATATATATATATTGATATATATATATATATATATATATATTGATATATATATATATATATATATATATATATATATATATATATATATATATATATATATATATATATATATATATATATATATATATATATATATATATATATATATACACACATACATACACTACTTTTCATACTCTCACTTACCCACTTGCTGACGCAGTTCTTTGTCTTCCCAATCCGTGAATATGAAAGTCTGGTTAGGACATAAACTACATAAATTATTTTTTTTATTAAACATAAATTGCCTTTTTAGATTATGAAAAACTTATTACACTATACATTTACTATATATTTTTTAACTAAATCTATCAATTTAAATAATGAAAACTCAAGGGGACAAATGTGATTCTGCAACACATGACAAGCTGGGTTGATGTTCCTCTTTGGATAGGTTACACCAGCCATCAGGACAGTGGTGATGCTTCACCTGCCACCACCTACACCAGGGGTCAGCAACCTTTTTCTATCAGTGCGCCGGCAAAAACTTTTCAAGCCCAGGTGTGCCAGCTGCACACACACACACACATGTTATGCCACACAATAGTTCCCCCAGTTCATATTATGCCACATAGTTGTGCAAAGATCACAAACCTGTGCCCCCAGCTCCTGTTATACCACATACTTGCCTCTGGAGTCAGCATCTTTCGTTCCATAGGAGCTGCTTCAGTAAAGTAGGCAAAGATAACTGAAACGGAGCTGCTGCGCATCTGTTTCTGCCACCTTCAGTTTCTTTAGTTTAACAGCTGCAGAGCTCCGGCATGCCAGACAGAAGTGGTCAGCATGCCACGTCTGGCACGCGTGCCAGGGGTTGTCAACCCCTGACCTACTCTACATGGCTTTTCTTTGTGTTAGCATCAACAGCTGTTTTCACACTTTCCAGTGACATCCTTCTATCCCGTTCATTATTTTAGGACATATATCAGGTGGCTACAGAGTAATTGCCTCAAGAGCTATTTTTATAAGCCACTATTTGAGAGTATAATGTAACAATTGTAGTAACACTAGTGGTGTTTTATTCAGCCCTCTTTGCTCAAACTAGAATTGCACATCTCAGTTCTTCCCTATGCTTCCATAATCCATCAGTCTCTCACCTGTGACTTTGCTTGGGAGATCCAGGTTTGCAAAAGAAGGTCCAGGCGACTCCTGTGGTATTTCTTTGTAGTTTTTACTGCAATAAATAAATCTTCTATCTGAAGAGGTTGCCTTACATGAAGTCCATCTTTTAGTTCAATGCTTTGAAAGGATTCTGCATCCACGCTGTAGCTCTCCCATTCTTGAAAAAGGTCACTTTGATTGTGTCCTTGCTGAGGATTTCTGGTTTCTTCCAGCAGAGGTTCACGATAGCTGTTGGTACAGGTTAGGTTACAGGCTAGCAATAGGTGAGGTTTTGGTAAACCATACTGCCACCAAGGAATGAGTAAGTAGAAAACAAGACTGAGTGACACAGACAACAGGAAGAAGATCTTGGTCAATCCAATGCAGGAAATCTTCATCCTTCAGCCCTCTGGAGACAGGCTCAGGTCAGTCAGCTCCGGCATTGCAGACACTGACGAAAAAGATAATTTTGTAATATTATAAGATACTAAATGCATCAAAACATTAATATGTCATAAGTGTTCCTTACCATACATGTTTTGTGTACTTTTCACTTACCAAACACAAATTTTCACACCCCACTCACAGTCATCACCTTCCAAAATACCCCATTTCACACGATTTTCCACATCTTAAGCTGGGTACACACTACACTGTTTTCGTCCAATAATCGGCTGAAACAGCCGACATACGACCGCTCGTTCAAAAGTCGGGTCAGTGTGTGCAGTGACACAATGGTCGAAAGTCTCCCCAAATGGACAATTATCGCCTCATTTGGTTGGTCAACCCGTTTAATATTTTTGTTCCAATCTCGTTTCCACTGTGTAGTGTGTATAAACTTCCGACCGATCCACAACAGTGAGTACGAAATTACAGTCATTGCTCACGACAACATGGCTGTAAAAAGTCGCTAAAGGGACGTCCACTCTTCCCTTTATCGTCCTAAACAAGGCTAGTGTGTATGCAGTCCATGGACCGAAAAATCGCTCGGCATAAAAAGTTGGTCGAAATTTCTGTAGTGTGTACCCAGCTTTACAGAATTTGACATGCAATTGCGAACAGGAGCATACAATAGCAAATGCTGTAAATGGGTCATGTTGGAAGTTATGGTAACAAATAACTTGCCCTTTATTTACTCCACTTCATTACCAGACTAAATTTCACTTTGGGATGTATTAGTTTATCTAGGGAAACCGGTTTTCATTCCTTTGTGAAACCAAACACATTTTAAATTATATTTTTCTTTCTGAAATCATTGGGACTTTCTTTTGGTAGCAAATTGGAAGAAATATCTTGCTATCCTATAAGCGGTACCTATGAGGCACAGAGGGCACTTGTCATTACTACTCCACACCAGGGACTATACCCCAATGACACCTGACTCTGCCTGCTGTATAGGACACAAATACACAACTCTCCAGCTGCCATGGACCTAATAGTCCCAGCCCACCACCATACCTCTATCTCCACGCACACAGCCCCGAACCGCTCAATAAGAAGCTGAGGTGGCAGGATGACGTCATATGTATGCGTCGGTATGGCGTCACACAGCTCATGTGACCATCTGCCAATTCCACTCTACCCCGGTGTCTTCAGCCGCTGAGTGTGACGTCACGACGTGCGCCTGGCTACGCCGGAAGTGTAACGCGCGTAATCCGGAAGTGGTTTGATGGTCGGGGCCGGAGCAGCGGAGAACGAGGGGGAAGATGCCGCTCCCGGTTCAAGTGTTCAACCTGCAGGTCAGAAACCGCCTGTGTACTGGGTAGCTCGGTGCCATAACCACGTCACCCCAGCTACAGAAACTCATCTCACTAGTGTGCACAGCTCCCCATTTCCTATCAGTGTACATTATACCTGTCACCATATAGTCTGACATTCAAGTATAGACAATGACAGTTAATGACCTGAGTACATTATACCTGGATGTAAACTTTGCTTGATACACAAGAAAGGTGATTAAACATTGCAGGAGGGTGTGCTCATACCTACACATTATAGTAAGCTGATTCATTTAATAGATACCTGTCACATGGAGTTGACAGCTCAGTGAGTTCATGTAGTTCATCTCCAGAGACCAGCACATAAAGATCTTCAGCACAGGGCTCATGTATCCAGACATTGGGCATATGAATTTCTGTAATCTTGCTGCTGTGGACAATGCCTCCCTTTTCTTTTGCACTGGTGTTCATAGATACTCTCCAAAACATTCATCCAGTGCAGATCTATATTGAGTACAAATACAGAATCGGGTGCTTCTTGCCCCTATCAAAACATGCCTAAAATTACCACCACCCTATGTACCCTATATGAATGTTGTATGATATTATTTTATGCTATTTTCAATATCTTTATATTCTGCAACATGTATTGTTCCTTGCTATAGACAGGTTGTGCCCACAGATATGTTGAGATCACCAAGCATTTCTTGTACATGGATTGGCGAACCCCTTTCTGTAGATCATAAGAATATTAGAAGTCGCCTATTTAAAGGGTCTTCTAATGCCCATGGTAATTTACAACAGGGTTGTGTTATCCCTCGTTTTCCACAAGTTTACCAATGAATCCTGAAATAAAGGCATCAGAACTGAGTTTACACATATTTACAGTAAATGACACATAAATTAATATCATCTCAGCAGTTGAAAATTCATAAATTATAACAAATAATGGAATTTGTGTTTAAGGGTATTGTTTATGTTAAAGGGCCACTAAGCATAAAATATATCTTGGTACGTACAAAAGAGCTTCTACATTTGTGAATTAAGTTAGTTTTTCTTTTATATATGGCAACATACATTTTAGGCTTGATTCTTTACTATATACAAACCAGTCTAATACAATTCATAGATTAAACAATTGAAAAATAAATATTTCCATAAAGGTTAATTTCATTTATTACCTTACCAGTAGGTCTGCAGCATGCGTTACAATCGGAGTTTTCACTATATACTTGCATGTAGTTTCTGCATATTTGTGAAACAGCTAGGTGGATGCAATGAATAAATGTCTACTCTTCATTTACTTGAATTATACTGTATTACTTGTTTAAATCCTGAGTAGAATTTTTTTTTAGTTATGCTTCTCTTAAAGAATAAGTGTTAGCTTAGCTAAAATATGCAAAATTGCTTTTTTGTAATATCAGAAAATTAGTATATTGACCTATTTTATACCATTTTATATTTTGTATGTTTTATATATGATATAAAGTGCATAAATTTTCTTTTCTAAACTTGTGTGTGTTATTCAGGTAAGTTTTTAAATAGCCTCCTAATAATAGATAAATTACTTTATTAAATCAATGGTTTTTTTTTCCATTTTTTTCCAAAATTATTTGTCAGTATTAGAAGCTGATCTTATGCCATCAGCCTCTCCGAATAGAAAAGAAAATGGAGCAGGACGTCCCATCAGTTTAGATTCAGATTAGTATAAGTTGATTCTCAAGCAGCCGCCATATATTTCCATTAACGTGATTCTCACATGTCTCGGAGCCGTTGCAGTTGTACAGTTTATGGTTCTGGGCTGTCAGTGATAGCCAAAGGATCTGATTGCTGACATTTATTGTTCAGCGTAAATGCGGTGTAGAAAATGCATCCAGGGAAATACCTTAGGCCACATACCCACTGGTGGGGGGTTTTAAATGTGGTTGTATGCATTTTTGACATTTGTAAATACATGTAAATTGATTTGATACTAGAAATAATGGTTGATAGTGTTTCCATGCCTATTTTCTTATTTATTTGCTTTGCGGTAGCTATTTTCAGTGATAGATCTGGTATAACCTGTATCTAATATTAATGTGCATGTCAACTGCAACATTTTAACAGTTATATTGTTATTTTAAATAACAATATCTTCTTCCTTGCACCCCCTGCCCGCGGCCTCTCGCTTCTTCCTTGCACCCACGGCCTCTCGCTTCTTCCTTGCACCCCCTGCCCGCATCCTCTCGCTTCTTCCTTGCACCACCTGTCTGCAGCCTTTCTTGCTTCCTCCTTGCACCCCCTGCCCGCGGCCTCTCGCTTCTTCCTTGCACCCCCTGCCCACGGCCTCTCGCTTCTTCCTTGCACCCCCAGAACGCAGCCTCTCGCTTCTTCCTGGCACCCCCTACCCGCAGCCTCTCGCTTCTTCCTTGCACCACCTGTTCGCAGCCTCTCTCGCTTCCTCCTTGCACCCCCTGTCCGCAGCCTCTCTCGCTTCCTCCTTGCACCCCCTGTCCGCAGCCTTTCTCGATTCCTCCTTGCACCCCCTGTCCGCAGCCTCTCTCGCTTCCTCCTTGCACCCCCTGTCCGCAGCCTCTCTCGCTTCCTCCTTGCACCCCCTGTTCGCAGCCTCTCTCGCTTCCTCCTTGCACCCCCTGTCCGCAGCCTCTCTCGCTTCCTCCTTGCACCCTATGCCCGCAGCCACTGGTTTCTTCCTGGCACCCCGTGCCCTCAGCCACTGGTTTCTTCCTGGCACCCCGTGCCCTCAGCCACTGGTTTCTTCCTGGCACCCCGTGCCCTCAGCCACTGGTTTCTTCCTGGCACCCCGTGCCCTCAGCCACTGGTTTCTTCCTGGCACCCCGTGCCCTCAGCCACTGGTTTCTTCCTGGCACCCCGTGCCCTCAGCCACTGGTTTCTTCCTGGCACCCCGTGCCCTCAGCCACTGGTTTCTTCCTGGCACCCCGTGCCCGCAGCCACTGGTTTCTTCCTGGCACCCCATGCTCGCAGCCACTGGCTTTTTCCTGGCACCCCCTCCCCGCAGCCACTGGCTTCTTCCTGGCACCCCCTCCCCGCAGCCACTGGCTTCTACCTGGCACGCCCTACCCGCAGCCACTGGCTTCTACCTGGCACGCCCTATCCGCAGCCACTGGCTTCTACCTGGCACCCCCTCCCCGCAGCCACTGGCTTCTACCTGGCACCCCCTACCCGCAGCCACTGGCTTCTACCTGGCACCCCCTCCACGCATGCTCTGTCCGTAGCCTGCCTCTCCTAGTCATCGCACCCCCAGTCCGTAGCTTGTCTCTCTTAAATTGTGGTTGAATTTGAAGAAACATTTAAATGATGAAACTAACACATGCATTCATTCAAATATCAATATAGTTGATAGCACTAAAGAATGGAAGAAGAAATGTTGCATTATTTATGGGCATTAAAAACCTTTACTTCCAACATGTGGCCACTTACTTTGGCTGTAAATGTTAGGTGAGATTGACATGGCTGCCATAGAGAAACTAGTGGTATTATTGGTGCAGTATTCCTTGTTATAGCAGTTCTGGTTGCCTTATTGCTTCCATAGATGAAATGGCTGCCACCACAGAGACAGAAGTTCATTACTACTAGCAACTCTCCTATTTCTGAAACACACAAATTATGTATATACTGCAGAAAAATGCATCTTGCCGTAAAATAAGTATTTGTCTCTATTTATAAACAAGCATATGCGTGCACAGAAGGACATAACTCCTCGTGCATGCTCGCATTTCGGCCTTTGGGATTGTCTCCGTAAATTCAGCATGCACTTACTTTTGGGAGCTTACTACCTAAATTCCCTAACATACTGGCATATAGTCTGTTTCTGAGCATGTGCAGTGCGATTTTACACAAAATATGACATGTATCGAAATTTACGTTCATTAATGAATCAGATCCCTTTTCCCCCAAAATTTTTGCACATTTGTAAATTAGGCGCTTAAACACATGACACTCAAAATCAGTGGATCTGGAGCTGTATAAACTATTACATATGTTACAAATACAAGATTTCTTTATTTCATGTAAATCTGTGAGTTTAAATATGAGAGCCAGATGTTCCCATTATGCCGATTGCAACTGTGGAACAGCACTTTGTATCTGGCTGCTATATGTTTTCCACAAGATACTGTATGTCCGGTATGTACCTTTATTTTTCTTCCACATAGGTGTCTGAACCAAGCATTTAATGAATGAGTTGTATTTTGTCACTGCAAAGTATACTGCACTAAAATACCTTTTATGCATACATTGCCATCACTAGCACAAACTGAGTTTACTCTCTTTAGTGATGTGTATTATTGTTGCTACAATTTTATTGCACTATATAGCTTTCCATCTTCATTTGAATGCACTTTGTTGGTGGAGTTCAAGAGCTAAGTGTTATGGAATGTTGGTAATCAGGATGTATATGAATTGGATAATTTAAATAATAATCATTCACTTATTTAGAAAAGTGTAGTTTGTATCTCACTATATACACAGTGCTATTCAATATTATTTCTTTCCTCTTTGAGTGCCTCTGAAGTAGATTACAGTTTGTATGCTATGTTTGCCTTTAGCAGGTAAGCTCTGTGTCAGGGTCTGAGGGTGAGGAGAGTCAGGACAGAATGAGGGATAGCTCCAGCCCCTGCTCCAGCTCAGCATCCTCTTCAGGGGCAGATTGGTACTGCATCCCCCAAAGCAGTAGGTCAGACCTCTTCATACAGACTACCGCTGGAGATTACAGCCTGAGCGCCGACCTTTCCACCTGCACGCTGCTATCTGAGGTATCAGAGAGAGAGGGACGGACTTCAGAAACACACAAGTACATCTACATGCAGAAAACTTAGTAACTCAGTTTTATGTCAGACTTCATAAGTTGGAATTATCAGAACTGAACTACTTGGTCTTTTTTATTTATTTATTTTGGTTTTGCTTCTGCTCTTGTATTGTTTTGTTTCTGTCCCTCTATGCTCCATACAGTGCTGTAGGACTATATTTTGACTACAACTCATTGTCCTTGACTTGCTGCTGTAATCATTGGTGGACTGAAGTAGCTCTGTTATAACTTCATGTTCATTCGGAACAGCGATTAATGCTACCGTGTTGCTTGTCTAGGGTGCTGTTGAACCCATGCAGATTGATGCTGACCCCCAGGATGACCAACAGAATGTTCCAGATATCAATTATGTAGTGGAAAACCCGACCCTAGTAAGTATGTAGCTGCAAAGCTGTGTACATGTCACTGCCAAGAGCCTTGTTTTGTGTTTGTTTATTTAATAGTAGTTCTTACTTAAGTTCATTTTTAGCTTACTAAGTATGACTAGCTAACATTTAATGCAAGAACATTTTGTAATATCCAAAAACATAGAAACACTGTGGGGTAAATGTATCAAGCTGAGAGTTTTTCGGCGGGTTTGAAAAACCAATCAGATTCTAGCTGTCATTTATTTAGTACATTCTACAAAATGATAGCTAGAATCTGATTGGTTGCTATAGGTAACATCTCCTCTTTTTAAACCCGCCGGAAAACTCTCAGCTTGATACATTTACCCCTGTGTGTCTAAGCTTTCACAAATTCCCTAATATTTTATTTAAGTGGGTTGGGGTAATCTGTGTGACCTTTTTATTTTGACAGGATCTCGAGCAGTATGCTTCCAGCTATAGTGGCCTCATGCGTATTGAACGATTGCAGTTTATTGCTGACCGATGTCCTCAGCTACGTGTTGAGGCCCTGAAGATGGCCCTGTCTTTTGTACAGCGAACTTTTAATGTAGATGTCTATGAGGAGATTCATCGAAAGTTGTCAGAGGCCTCCAGGTGATGATGATTATAAAAATAAATTGAAAATTGCATGTGATTAAATTAACACAATTTATCTTCTTTCTTCCACCTCCACATTGTTTCTTTTCTGCACCTCACTGTTCTCAGCTTTTCTCTCTTCCTTCTCACACCCCGTATCCATAGCTTTTCTCTTCTATTCTTCACACCCCCTGTAGCTTCTCTTTTCTTTCTTGTACTTCCAGTCCTTAGCCTCTTTTTTTTTTCCCTTGTACCCCCTATCCTCAGCCTCTCGCTTCTTCCTTGGACCCCCTGTCTGCAGCCTCTTGCTTCTTCCTTGCAGCCCCTGTCTGCAGCCTCTCGCTGCTTCCTTGGACCCCCTGTCCGCAGCCTCTCGCTTCTTCCTGGCACCCCCTGTCTGCAGCCTCTCGCTGCTTCCTTGGACCCCCTGTCCGCAGCCTCTCGCTTCTTCCTGGCACCCCCTGTCTGCAGCCTCTCGCTTCTTCCTTGGACCCCCTGTCTGCAGCCTCTTGCTTCTTCCTTGCACCCCCTGTCTGCAGCCTCTCGCTGCTTCCTTGGACCCCCTGTCCGCAGCCTCTCGCTTCTTCCTGGCACCCCCTGTCTGCAGCCTCTCGCTTCTTCCTGGCACCCCCTGTCTGCAGCCTCTCGCTTCTTCCTGGCACCCCCTGTCTGCAGCCTCTCGCTTCTTCCTGGCACCCCCTGTCTGCAGCCTCTCGCTTCTTCCTGGCACCCCCTGTCTGCAGCCTCTCGCTTCTTCCTGGCACCCCCTGTCTGCAGCCTCTCGCTTCTTCCTGGCACCCCCTGTCTGCAGCCTCTCGCTTCTTCCTGGCACCCCCTGTCTGCAGCCTCTCGCTTCTTCCTGGCACCCCCTGTCTGCAGCCTCTCGCTTCTTCCTGGCACCCCCTGCCCGCAGCCACTGGCTTCTTCCTTGGACTTCCTGACTGCAGCCTCTCGCTTCTTCCTGGCACCCCCTGCCCGCAGCCACTGGCTTCTTCCTGGCACCCCCCTGCCCGCAGCCACTGGCTTCTTCCTGGCACCCCCCTGCCCGCAGCCACTGGCTACTTCATGGCACCCTCCTGCCCCAGCCACTGGCTTCTTCCTGGCACCCCCCTGCCCGCAGCCACTGGCTACTTCATGGCACCCCCCTGCCCGCAGCCACTGGCTTCTTTCTGGCACCCCCTACCGCAGACACTGGCACCCCCTGTTCGCCGCCTCTCGCTTCTTCCTTGCACCCCCCTGTCTGCTGCCTCTCGCTTCTTTTTTGGACCCCCCTGCCCGCAGCCACTGGCTTCTTCCTGGCACCCCCTGCCCGCAGCCACTGGCTTCTACCTGGCACCCCCTACAGTAGACACTGGCACCCCTGTCCGCCGCCTCTCGCTTCTTCCTTGTACCCCCCTGTCCGCCGCCTCTCGCTTCTTCCTGGCACCCCCCTGTCCGCAGCCTCTCGCTTCTTCCTGGCACCCCCCTGTCCGCCGCCTCTCGCTTCTTCCTGGCACCCCCTGCCCGTAGCCACTGGCTTCTTCCTGGCACCCCCCTGCCCGCAGCCACTGGCTTCTTTCTGGCACCCCCCTGCCCGCAGCCACTGGCTTCTTTCTGGCACCCCCTGCCCGCAGCCACTGGCTTCTTCCTGGCACCCCCTGCCTGCAGCCACTGGCTTCTTCCTTGCACCCCCTACAGCAGACACTGGCACCCCTGTCCGCCGCCTCTTGCTTCTTCCTGGCACCCCCTGCCCGCAGCCACTGGCTTCTTCCTGGCACCCCCCTGCCCGCAGCCACTGGCTTCTTCCTGGCACCCCCTGCCCGCAGCCACTGGCTTCTTCCTGGCACCCCCTGCCCGCAGCCACTGGCTTCTTCCTGGCACCCCCTGCCCGCAGCCACTGGCTTCTTCCTGGCACCCCCTGCCCGCAGCCACTGGCTTCTTCCTGGCACCCCCTGCCCGCAGCCACTGGCTTCTTCCTGGCACCCCCTGCCCGCAGCCACTGGCTTCTTCCTGGCACCCCCTGCCCGCAGCCACTGGCTTCTTCCTGGCACCCCCTACAGCAGACACTGGCACCCCTGTCCGCCGCCTCTCGCTTCTTCCTGGCACCCCCTGTCCGCAGCCACTGGCTTCTTCCTGGCACATCCTGCCGCAGCCACTGGCTTCTTCCTGGCACCCCCCTGCCTGCAGCCACTGGCTTCTTCCTGGCACCCCCCTGCCTGCAGCCACTGGCTTCTTCCTGGCACCCCACTGCCCGCAGCCACTAGCTACTTCATGGCACCCCCCTGCCCGCAGCCACTGGCTTTTTCCTGGCACCCCCCTGCCCGCAGCCACTGGCTTTTTCCTGGCACCCCCCTGCCCGCAGCCACTGGCTTCTTCCTGGCACCCCCCTGCCCGCAGCCACTGGCTTCTTCCTGGCACTTCCCTGCCCGCAGCCACTGGCTTTTTCCTGGCACCCCCCTGCCCGCAGCCACTGGCTTCTTCCTGGCACCCCCTACTGCAGACACTGGCACCCCCTGCCTGTAGCCACTGGCTTCTTCCTGGCACCCCCTGCCCGTAGCCACTGGCTTCTTCCTGGCACCCCCTGCCCGCAGCCACTGGCTTCTTCCTGGCACCCCCTGCCCGCAGCCACTGGCTTCTTCCTGGCACCCCCTGCCCGCAGCCACTAGCTTCTTCCTGGCACCCCCTGCCCGCAGCCACTGGCTTCTTCCTGGCACCCCCCTGCCCGCAGCCACTGGCTACTTCCTGGCACCCCCCTGCCCGCAGCCACTGGCTACTTCCTGGCACCCCCCTGCCCGCAGCCACTGGCTTCTTCCTGGCACCCCCCTGCCCGCAGCCACTGGCTTCTTCCTGGCACCCCCCTGCCCGCAGCCACTGGCTACTTCATGGCACCCTCCTGCCCCAGCCACTGGCTTCTTCCTGGCACCCCCCTGCCCGCAGCCACTGGCTACTTCATGGCACCCCCCTGCCCGCAGCCACTGGCTTCTTTCTGGCACCCCCTACCGCAGACACTGGCACCCCCTGTTCGCCGCCTCTCGCTTCTTCCTTGCACCCCCCTGTCTGCTGCCTCTCGCTTCTTTTTTGGACCCCCCTGCCCGCAGCCACTGGCTTCTTCCTGGCACCCCCTGCCCGCAGCCACTGGCTTCTACCTGGCACCCCCTACAGTAGACACTGGCACCCCTGTCCGCCGCCTCTCGCTTCTTCCTTGTACCCCCCTGTCCGCCGCCTCTCGCTTCTTCCTGGCACCCCCCTGTCCGCAGCCTCTCGCTTCTTCCTGGCACCCCCCTGTCCGCCGCCTCTCGCTTCTTCCTGGCACCCCCTGCCCGTAGCCACTGGCTTCTTCCTGGCACCCCCTACAGCAGACACTGGCACCCCTGTCCGCCGCCTCTTGCTTCTTCCTGGCACCCCCTGCCCGCAGCCACTGGCTTCTTCCTGGCACCCCCCTGTCCGCAGCCTCTCGCTTCTTCCTGGCACCCCCTACAGCAGACACTGGCACCCCTGTCCGCCGCCTCTCGCTTCTTCCTTGTACCCCCCTGTCCGCCGCCTCTCGCTTCTTCCTGGCACCCCCCTGTCCGCAGCCTCTCGCTTCTTCCTGGCACCCCCTGTCCGCAGCCACTGGCTTCTTCCTGGCACATCCTGCCGCAGCCACTGGCTTCTTCCTGGCACATCCTGCCGCAGCCACTGGCTTCTTCCTGGCACCCCCCTGCCTGCAGCCACTGGCTTCTTCCTGGCACCCCCCTGCCTGCAGCCACTGGCTTCTTCCTGGCACCCCCCTGCCTGCAGCCACTGGCTTCTTCCTGGCACCCCACTGCCCGCAGCCACTAGCTACTTCATGGCACCCCCCTGCCCGCAGCCACTGGCTTTTTCCTGGCACCCCCCTGCCCGCAGCCACTGGCTTCTTCCTGGCACCCCCTACTGCAGACACTGGCACCCCCTGCCTGTAGCCACTGGCTTCTTCCTGGCACCCCCTGCCCGTAGCCACTGGCTTCTTCCTGGCACCCCCCTGCCCGCAGCCACTGGCTTCTTCCTGGCACCCCCCTGCCTGCAGCCACTGGCTTCTTCCTGGCACCCCCTGCCCGCAGCCACTGGCTTCTTCCTGGCACCCCCTGCCCGCAGCCACTGGCTTCTTCCTGGCACCCCCTACAGCAGACACTGGCACCCCTGTCCGCCGCCTCTCGCTTCTTCCTGGCACCCCCTGTCCGCAGCCACTGGCTTCTTCCTGGCACATCCTGCCGCAGCCACTGGCTTCTTCCTGGCACCCCCCTGCCTGCAGCCACTGGCTTCTTCCTGGCACCCCCCTGCCTGCAGCCACTGGCTTCTTCCTGGCACCCCACTGCCCGCAGCCACTAGCTACTTCATGGCACCCCCCTGCCCGCAGCCACTGGCTTTTTCCTGGCACCCCCCTGCCCGCAGCCACTGGCTTTTTCCTGGCACCCCCCTGCCCGCAGCCACTGGCTTCTTCCTGGCACCCCCCTGCCCGCAGCCACTGGCTTCTTCCTGGCACTTCCCTGCCCGCAGCCACTGGCTTTTTCCTGGCACCCCCCTGCCCGCAGCCACTGGCTTCTTCCTGGCACCCCCTACTGCAGACACTGGCACCCCCTGCCTGTAGCCACTGGCTTCTTCCTGGCACCCCCTGCCCGTAGCCACTGGCTTCTTCCTGGCACCCCCCTGCCCGCAGCCACTGGCTTCTTCCTGGCACCCCCCTGCCCGCAGCCACTGGCTTCTTCCTGGCACCCCCTGCCCGCTGCCACTGGCTTCTTCCTGGCACCCCCTGCCCGCAGCCACTGGCTTCTTCCTGGCACCCCCTGCCCGCAGCCACTGGCTTCTTCCTGGCACCCCCTGCCCGCAGCCACTGGCTTCTTCCTGGCACCCCTTGCCCGCAGCCACTGGCTTCTTCCTGGCACCCCCTGCCCGCAGCCACTGGCTTCTTCCTGGCACCACCTACAGCAGACACTGGCACCCCTGTCCGCCGCCTCTCGCTTCTTCCTGGCACCCCCTGTCCGCAGCCACTGGCTTCTTCCTGGCACATCCTGCCGCAGCCACTGGCTTATTCCTGGCACCCCCTGCCTGCAGCCACTGGCTTCTTCCTGGCACCCCCCTGCCTGCAGCCACTGGCTTCTTCCTGGCACCCCCCTCCTGCAGCCACTGGCTACTTCTTGGCACCCCACTGCCCGCAGCCACTAGCTACTTCATGGCACCCCCCTGCCCGCAGCCACTGGCTTCTTCCTAGCACCCCCCTGCCCGCAGCCACTGGCTTCTTCCTGGCACCCCCCTGCCCGCAGCCACTGGCTTCTTCCTGGCACCCCCCTGCCCGCAGCCACTGGCTTCTTCCTGGCACCCCCCTGCCCGCAGCCACTGGCTTCTTCCTGGCACCCCCCTGCCCGCAGCCACTGGCTTCTTCCTGGCACTTCCCTGCCCGCAGCCACTGGCTTCTTCCTGGCACCCCCCTGCCCGCAGCCACTGGCTTCTTCCTGGCACCCCCTACTGCAGACACTGGCACTCCCCTGTCCGCCGCCTCTCGCTTCTTCCTTGCACCCCCCTGTCCGCCGCCTCTCGCTTCTTTTTTGGACCCCCCTGTCCGCAGCCACTGGCTTCTTCCTGGCACCCCCTGCCCGCAGCCACTGGCTTCTTCCTGGCACTCCCTACAGCAGACACTGGCACCCCTGTCCGCCGCCTCTCGCTTCTTCCTGGCACCCCCCTGTCCGCAGCCCCTCGCTTTCTCCTGGCACCCCCCTGTCTGCCGCCTCTCGCTTCTTCCTGGCACCCCCCTGTCCGCAGCCTCTCGCTTCTTCCTGGCACCCCCCTGTCCGCAGCCTCTCGCTTCTTCCTGGCACCCCCCTGTCCGCAGCCTCTCGTTTCTTCCTGGCACCCCCCTGTCCGCAGCCTCTCGTTTCTTCCTGGCACCCCCCTGCCTGCAGCCTCTCGCTTCTTCCTGGCACCCCCCTGCCCGCAGCCTCTCGCTTCTTCCTAGTACTGCCTGTCCATGACCTCATATTTTCCCTCTGAAGAGTTCATTTTTTTTCTGTGCAGGGAACTGCAAAATGCACCCGATGCTTTGCCTGAAGGGTCATTGGATCCTCCTCCACTGGATACGGCCTGGGTGGAGGCAACTCGCAAAAAAGCACTTCTCAAACTGGAGAAACTTGACACTGACCTGAAGAATTATAAAGGAAATTCTATCAAAGAAAGCATCAGGTAAGGACAGAGCCTGACAAAACATAGATAAAGAGGGGTCACGTTTTCTTTGAATGTATTTACTAAAAGAGAAGTGAAGCAGGGGAGACACCAAAAGGCAACGTATATATGATAGGATGGGGAAGTTTAAGAAGCTTCTTAATATTAAGATTGTATAATTTCGCATTGAAATGATTGTCTTTACAGGAGGGGTCATGATGATTTGGGCGATCATTATCTGGATTGTGGAGACCTGAGTAATGCTCTGAAATGCTACTCTCGAGCACGGGACTACTGTACCAGTGCTAAGCATGTCATCAACATGTGCTTGAACGTTATCAAGGTGAAATTGACATCATCACACTTATTGCATATGCTGCAGTTTTACATCTTTTTTAACTACTTCTGTCTTATCAGCCTAACATCATAGGTTGTTTTTCCACTTTGTGTTTGCATCTGAATTTATCTGTGCTGCATATACTCTATTCACATGCACATGGGATACCACATTGTCAAGTGCCCAGTGAAAGAAGAAGTTGTTTTCAAAGGGTTGTCTACTGTGCAAGAATCCTTTAGTTCACCAAGTACCCCTTTAGTATATGATACCAGTAAAGATCCTCCTGCACCCCAATGGTTTATATGATTGAAAATGCTGCTCAAAACCAATGCACAGTGGGGACAGCAGGAGGACTTTTACTAGTATCCCATCATAGGCATTCAAGCCACTAAGATGGTAGGTGTGTATTACATGCGGCACTTGGTTGGATGTCATGTCTTCTGTCTGTTTATGTGCCACATTCACTACACACCTTATGGCCATGTTTTATCTATGAAACCAGTGCAGTCTTCAGCACTGAAAGGTGTCCGCTCCTCCTCTTGGCAGCTGGGTTTGAGCGATGGCTGCAGTCAGGTAATGGTCAGGATCCTAGGGATGGGAAGGAGATCTAGCGCCGATCTGCTACACTTGGAGTGGGGGGTCTCGGTGTAATCAACCTCTTTAATAACTTCAACCACAACATTGTGTTGGACAGCCCAATTAGTTTTGTGTACATTTCTGTTTATTGCTAAATACTTTTTGCTGGCCACACTTTTCTCATCTTTCCAATTTCACTACAGGTTAGTGTGTATCTCCAGAACTGGTCTCATGTTCTTAGCTATGTCAGTAAAGCAGAGTCAACTCCTGAGATTGCAGAGGTGAGCTTCTTCAAATACATGCCTTTCTTGGGAGACCTGTAATGCGGTAATCAGGTGTTTGGTTTCATTTATTATTTCAACTAAATGTGTGTAAAATAATGGTAGGTGGGGCACAACACTAAGCTTCAAATTGTCCCTGTTAGGAGTATCCAAATGGGCGTACAATCCGTCCTGTGTGTTGGCTGCCCCACAGGGTTCTGCTATTGACAGACTCGTATTGCTAGATTCTGACATAAATTAAAAAGAAAATTCCAGATTTTGATGTTTATTGTACACAAGTATCATGGGTACACACTGTACTTTCAGACAGGAGGGAAGGGATGTGTGAAATTATGTTTGACATTTTACCTATGCAGTTTGGCCAATTTATTAATACTCTTTTGTCCTGCGTTTGAAAGTTGACCTAACGCAAACACTATTTCCTAGTTGAAAATAAAATTGTTCCCATATGTAAAATGCATTGCTTCAGCAGGGCACAAATGATGGGCTTAATTATGGAGTGGATACTGGAAGACTGACTTTACTGTTGTCCTCAGCTTGGCGGGGGGGGGGGGGGGGGTTCACACCCTGTTTCCATGGGCAGGCTTACCAGAGTGTTGGTTCCTTCAGCTGTGGAATACACACAGCAGAACGACTTTTTGGCACTTCAAGATGACAGCTGCCAGGAACGGAAGCTTCTGTGAGGATGGGGGTACATGTAGAAGCTTTTTTTTTTCTGGGGCTGGGGTCAAGCCCAGTCTTCCAGTAAGATACAGGTGTACTGACTGATCAGAGCTGACTCCTATTCCCCCAGGTCTATCATAGGGCCTACTGGGTGACCAGTGAGTCTACTCCTCACCTTAGAGAGGGTAGTCCTGAGACAGTATTTCTCTCTCATCCTGTGGGGGACACTGGAGTCACAATGGGGTATACATGTGGGTTGAGGAGCTCCTTAAATAAATCTTTAATGACAAACCTTCCCCTCTATACCTCTAGTGGGTAATATTCCCAGTCTAAAAGTGCTTGCAGGGGCTAGTACGTTTTATGGGACTGCTTCACATCCTCCACTGTTTTTATTCCTATTTTGATCATTTATTTTTCTTTTTGTGGGAATAGCACTGAGGCTCCTCTCCTCAGGGGAGAGTTCAAGTGACAGGTCCCTGGTACAAAAAAGCCACTGATGTGACTATTGTTAGGAGAGGGCTGCGGTGGGACAATTTTCACCTGCTCTAAGTGTTGTTCAAAATGTCAGGGTGCACAGTTAGATCCAGGAGCTTTGTCTCCAAGGGGCATGAGCGCGCTGTGGAAAAGCGTACCAGGCCAAGGCAGTGACCATGTCTCTGGCAGGCTGGACGGCACTCGTTTCCCTCCTTTTCTTCAGATGTCCTCTGCGGTGGTGCTGGTGGTAGCTCTTTGGTTGGCCGATGTGGCGAAGATAGGGCCAGAGATGCTTCTTTTGGTCGCAAGGCTCTATGCACTGTGAAGGAGTGTTCCCTCTCGTAGGGGCAGCTTTGGGACATTCCGATTGTGACTTGAGTGTCCCCCATAGGATGTGAGAGAAAATGTGATTTATTTATTTTTTTTGATTATTTACGTAAAACCTTTTCTCCTAATCCACAGGGAACACTGAATGCCCTCTCTGTTTCGCTTCTATTCTTTGTGTTTGCATTCAGGCTGTGTTATAGAACTTTTCTCCTATATCTCTTTCTCTCTATTGGTTGTTTCACAAGCTAGGCTCCTTTGAGGGCTTTGTTAAGTGAACTGATGATATTAACCACTAGTGTGGGAGCAGCTTGCCATTCAAAAGTTATTTATAGTGCCAGAGCTCCTCACACCACATCTATTAACTCCAGTATCCATCATGGATTAGGAGAAAAGGAATTTACAGAAGTACCAAAAATCCCAATTTTTTTTTCCTCCTGGGATGCGGACATGTTAGGTTCCCAGGAATGCATTATAAAGATGAGACACTGGGCCCCCAACCTTGGTGGTTGATGGTTGTTATTGTGCAAAATGCCAGCCTAAATTACCTGCAAGACAATCTGCCCCTTAAGCAAGAGTGAGTCTGAGTTGTTGACCACATTTGCTGCCTAGCTATCCTAGTGTGTAAGGACCCAAGTACCTCGGACATTTCCATTCCAGAACCTGCCTCGGCTAGGTACCTAATTCAGTTATTGTCCATTTTCATGGAAGGCCTACAAGGGCTTTGTTCCCAAAGTAATTTTAGTTTTATGAAGAGTAGCAATAAAACTGCACCACCGACTAGTAAAACCTTTTCCTAAGGTGCGGCTGTGTTTTCAGGGATCCTCCGTTCCTCTTGCAGCCCCAGCCGTATTCTGTGGGTCAGGGGAGAGATTGAACAGTAGTACCCAATCACAAGCTGTAATCAAGAGACTTCCACTTTTTACATTAGGAGAAAACTGATGTGTAGCAGCCCCTAAGACAACGATTAGGTGCCCCTTAATAAAATAATTTTACCTAGTAGTGCAGCTTTAAATAGTCTTTATCTGGCATTAACTGGCCCATATTTGAACATTCATCTCCTATATATCATGTGTTTCCTTTGTGTCCACAGCAACGAGGGGAAAGAGACAGCCAGACTCAGTCTGTACTGACCAAGCTAAAGTGTGCTGCAGGTTAGTATTCCCAATCCTCTGTGCAATAATCAGAGATCTCGTCTTACACAGTAGAAGTGTTTATAATCCCTACTAGTTTTATTGTTCAAAGTACAGAAATTCACTGGCTAACACTTTTGTCCTGAAGTACACGGTTCTAAATCAGTAAAATGATGTGGAAGCTAATATGTTGTTCTTCTGGCCTCTCTTCACCTCCATGAGATAGCCCAGGAGCCAGATTTTTCATGATGAGATCTTTTATCTCTAGCACATACTGGGTGTCAGATGTTACCTTCTATTGATCCACTTACTTAGTCTGATTCTCAGTCACAGCTAATGTCTAACTTTTTAGCCGAGGAGGAGACGCATGTTAGTCCAGAAATAACTTCAGAATATTTGTATTGTAGATATATAGGGGATATTCTGTGAAAGAGGAGGAATACATATTTTGCCTTAATATCTGTGCTTCTTTAGACGTAATATTCTGTAGTTTGTTATGGACGTTTTCTTCCAATTCTGCCTCTCCTTATGTTAGTAAGTAAAAAGTAGGGGTTAAGTTAGATGTCACTTTTTATAGAATTCATGTAATGTAATAGCTTATTACATATTTCGTGTGACTCAACACGGCATTTTAAAGTGAATAATTGTTCTGTATGAAGTGAATAAAGAATGACTACTAAAATGTCTATTTAAAAGAGCTGCAAATAAAAACCTGTTTATTTTTTTGAATAAAGAATTTTTATTGGGTTTTACAAAAGGAAATGCAAGATAACAGAAAAAAACAAAAGACCAGGCTTTCATGAGGATTTAAAAACTTATTTTAAGAGTTAAAAAATATGCTGTAGACATTTTTATATAATTGGCTGAAAAATTGTGTAGTTTTATGAAGAACATTTTCAGATTCTTCTATGTTTATAAAAGTATTCCACAGAGGGTGTAATTTGTAATTTGATTCACTGGTTACTATGAGGGTAGAATTAGTGTCTGTCTGTACTGCCAACTGACATTTAAAAATGTTCTTCTAAGCTCCTCTGTATACACCAATAGATTGAGACCGCACACATCTTTGCACATATGATGGGAAAAGACTGACATTACCAGAGAATGATGTTTGAATTATCACTAATACATAAAATTGACGTTTATTTTAAAAAATGTAAAAAAAAAATGGAACATCTAAGATCTGTTTTCCTGTTTAAATCAATTTCACAGCTAGAATGATTGAGTTCTCTCTACAGAAAACACATATTGCCTATTTATTATCTGTATTCACTGTAAGCCTTCATCCTCCGCACTCATCCAGCCTCTTTTGTCCAGTATGAGTGAGCCAAGGCTCATTACTCTGCTACATCATTTGTGTGAGGGACAGGATGACATCCACATCTTGAGTGTATTACGTTGGGCAGGAACTGACATCTAGTTCAGTGACACAGGCAATGTATTAACAAATAGCTTCTTTTTCTTTTTTACTTTTTTCTCCTCTCTAGTTTTTATATCTTTAAGGTTGTGAAATTGATTTAAATTATGTATATAAATGTTACTTTCAAATGTGTAGTTATTGCTGTGTGCCTAATTGGGGGAACAAATGTTTGCACAAGGACGTTATTGCTGCAGGAAAAAAAGAGATAATTAGAACAAATGATTTCCTATCCCCTTTATGGTGGTTGAATAGCAGTGTAAGGATTTAGTTTGATAATCATTGCAGGTGTTTGGAGATGATGGAGGTTGGTGCCCCAAGCAATAGTAGTCCTTTTTTCTCTATTACTACAATTTGAGTAAGCTGCCACATGAGCAGCTAACTCTACTGCCCCTTATATCTCTAACCTCCTCTCCATTCACACTCCTGCTCGCTCCCTGCGCTCAGCCAATGATCGCCGCCTCTCCTCTACTCTTATCACCTCTTCCCACTCCAGAATCCAAGACTTTTTTCCGTGCAGCCCCGCATCACTGGAATGACCTCCCTCGTTCCATCCGCCTCTCTCCTACTCTGTGCTCCTTCAAACGTGCACTAAAAACCCACCTCTTCCTTAAAGCCTACCAACCATCCGTATAACCCCTTCACCTCCTCCACTCGCTCACTCCCTTGCCTCATCTGGCTCCCCTTGTGTCTGTTCTGTTTTCCCTCCCTTAGGATGTAAGCTCAAATGAGCAGGGCCCTCTTCCCTCCTGTCTCCCTACCTGTTCTTCTGCTCCGTGTTTATTGCTTTACCTGCCTGGAGTTCCGAAGTACTGGGATTTTTGTTTATTGTTTTGTACGGTCTCACCCTGTATAGTGTACTATTTGTATGGTGTACGGCGCTGCGGAAATCTTGTGGCGCCTAACAAATAAAGGATAATAATAATAATAAAAATAATAATGAGCACCCATTTATTCAACAATATAGAATATGAAGTGTTTATAATAATACTGGGGTCATCATAAGAGGTACCAATATCTAGTGCAGATGAATTCTCTACACTTTCCAGATCAGTGAAATCTTGTATGGTAGTGTGACTGTATGTTGGGGATATTGCCATGTGATTGATATTGATATCCACAATGTATACTAGAACTCTGCCGAGTGTCGAGATCCACTCTGGTTCTCCAAATATGTCACGCATAGTTTTATAGTTATATTGAACAAAATACAAAAGTTCATCAGGCTCTTCCTTTTCTAAGTGTGTTAATGTAGACCAGGGGTTGGCAACCTTTTTCTATCAGAGTACCGTCTAAAATCTAGTCAAACCCAGGTGTATGTATAGATAGCTAGATAGAGGGCTACCTAGAGAAATTCAGGGCCCCGGTACAGCAACTTCATAGGGCCCTCCTTATAGTTTAGTATGGTAAAAAAGGGTTGCGCCGCAGCGTACAATTGGGGGCGTGGGGGTGCATCATTGGGGGCGTGTCTAGCTAATGAATAGCACCTTTAGTCACAAATGCCCCCTCTCCAGCACCTTTAGTCACACATGCCCCCTCTCCAGCACACCACCTTCTTACCTTATTCTCCACTACACAGCACACAGGGCGGGAATATATCCAGCAGCCCACCCACACTGAGTACCATGTGACCGCTGCAGTCACACAACCTGGCATCTGAAGGGAGCTGAGCTGAAGGGGATTTAGCCACTACCAATCCCCCCATACACTCGCGACACCCACGAGCAAAAAAAAATAATTAAAGTACTTTTAATTTTTAATTTTTTTTTTTTAAAGATAGATCTCCAGTGGGGCCCTCAGGCGGGCCCGTGTAATTTGTAGCCACCCCCTCTCTCTGCGGCCCTGTGTGTGTGTGTGTATGTATGTGTATATATATATATATATATATATATATATATATATATATATATATGTATGTGTATGTGTATGTGTATGTATATATATATATATATATATATATATATATATATATATATATATATATATATATATATATATATATATATATATATTACATCTCATTTTATGAGGCTAATATATTATCAGTAACGGGACCAGCAAAAGAACATTATGATGCACAGTAGTGCCCCAGTTCACATCATGCCTCATAATTGTGCCCCCAATTCATCTTATGCCTCATGGTTGTGCCCACAATTCATATCATGCCACATAGTTGTGCCCTCAATTCCTATCAAGCCACATAGCTGTGCCCCCAATACATATCATGACACATAGCTGCTCCCCCAATTCATATTATGTCACAGTTGCCCCCAGAAATTCATAGTATGCCACTGTTGCCCCCATAAATTCAGAGTATGCCACTGTTGCCCCCAGAAATTCAGAGTAGGCCACTGTTGCCCCCAGAAATTCAGAGTAGGCCACTGTTGCCCCCCGGAAAGTCATAGTATACAAAGTATATTTGCCCCTCAATTTGCTGCTCTTACTTACCTTTGGAAACTCGTCTTCCTCCAGAAACCCGGGAACTGCTTAAATAAAACAGCCGAAGATGGCCGAAACGGAGCTTCTGCGCATGCGCAGAAGCTTCGTTTCAGCCGTCGTCAGCTGCTTTACTAAAGCAACTTCAGCGCTGGCATGCCAGACAAAAGTGGTCAGCGTGCCACGTCTGGCACGCTTGCCGGAGATTGCCGACCCCTGATCTAGACGAAGGCAAATCAAAACCCACACGGCATGCCAGCCACCAATTTAACTTCACAGAGAAGGGGGTTTTATCCCTGGCCCCATATATCAGATGAATTCCCTGGATCATTTACCGCAGTAATGTCATTTAATTATTAGATGACATTACATTATACCCTTTATTTTATGAAAGTCAAGCAATCCAGTTATGAATGTGGTATCACTACTTCTGTTAGAGAATTCTGACTACCCTTACAGTGGTGGTAAAACTGTATTATCACCTGCCATGTCCTGTGTAGAAGAAGCTTGTTAGGCAAACCTTTATGTTGTATTAGACGCTTTTTTAAAACTACATGTGCAATTTATGATGTAGCCGCTCCATTCCCTTAAATAATAAGGTTGCTAACTAAAGATCTCCTATGTTTACCTTTAAAAATAATTGCCCCAAACTGTACCTTATATATATATATAGATGTGGTCTGCCTAGTGATTTATACAGTGGTAGATATATTTCTGCATCCCCTGCGTCTATCTCTCTCTATGCATCCTTGGAGTTTATTAGCATTTATAGCTGCTGACTGGCTACTGTCTGCTGGTATTCCTAAATGCTTTACTATCTCAGATTTCCCAGATTGTATCCCATAAATGTTACCAAAGCCTAGGGAATAACCTTGTATTCATATTAAATTAAATTAAATTTACCATTTTCTTGTCCATGTTTTTTATTGTCTAAATACTTATGTAGCAAGATGCTATCCTCTCTTGTGTTAATAATTCTGCATAGTCTATGGCCATTATTAAATTTTCGATCCCTGTGGTACTCCTCTAACAGCATTAACCCAGTCTGAATATGTTCCAATTATAGCAATTTACCCTCTCTTTTCTATCCAGAGTACATGATTTCCCCCAGTCCTAGTATTCACAGCTTATGCAACAATTTATGTGGGACGTTACATTTGGCTTTTGCAAATGTCAAATATATCACATACATTGTACTGCCAAGATGCAGTTTGCAATTTACCTAATCAGAAAAACAGGTTGGTTTGGCACTACCGGTGCTCAGAAAAGAACTTTTGGCAGCTAATGCATTTTGTGGTTTCAGGTTTGGCAGAGCTAGCCGCTCGGAAATACAAACAGGCAGCAAAATGCTTCTTACTGGCATCATTTGACCACTGTGATTTTCCTGAGGTGAGTCTCCTGCTCCAGTTTCTCTAACCCACATGTCTCCTTTATGATCCTTAATCCCATTGTGTTCATTCCTGCTTCTCTTCCCAGCTCCTTTCCTCCAGTAATGTTGCTGTGTATGGGGGACTTTGTGCGCTGGCCACTTTTGACCGCCAGGAGCTTCAACGAAATGTCATCTCTAGCAGGTCAGTCTTGGAGGATGTAGGAGCAGACGGAAGGTTGAGTTAAGCACTTTGGCTACAAAATATTTATTTTTCTATCTTCAGTTCATTCAAGCTGTTTTTGGAGCTGGAGCCTCAAGTCCGCGATATAATCTTCAAATTCTATGAGTCTAAGTATGCCTCATGTCTAAAGATGCTGGATGAAATTAAGGTAACTGAGCATGTTCCTTTTCCGCAAACTGACAATCCTTATGTGTCTATTCCATCTTGAGCTCATCTCAGTAGCGCTGTCCTGCTCCTTCATGTCCATACAATTATTTATTAGTGTTGTTGCTGAGTGTTATTCAGTCTCTCTATATATTTGCCCTTGTCATGTACCACAGATCTTCTTGCTTGCTTCATTCATTCTCATCTGTGTCTTACATATAATATCTTGGTGCTAAGTTTTCCTCTGCAGAAATATAGCACTTGTTGTGGTTGAGCCGTCTTGTCAGGATGCCAGTGTGCTTATTGCTACCGCCCTACATTCAGCTGTCACTATGTAGAATTTTCTCAGATGCTTTATGTCAGGGCCACTCTCTCATGCTGTCACAGCAAATACTTCAGCTTCTCAGCACTTAATACTTATTGTCCTTAAATGTACCTCTGTCTGACTCCTATCTAGTACCATTTCTTACACATTTCCATGCTTTCTTTCTTTAGTTGTACATATGTTTGATTTATCTCCCTGTAGGATAATCTTCTTCTGGATATGTATCTTGCTCCTCATGTCCGGACACTTTACACTCAGATCCGGAACCGTGCCCTTATACAGGTATATTCTCCATACTGTGTTGGTTTGCAATGTCCTTTTCAGGTTGATTGCTGTTGTGCTGCTCTCTGCTTGGTTTCTTATGCCTGCTGTGGATTATGTTACCTCTGCTCTTGCTGGCTCCAAATGTCTTGTTTCCTTCTGCCCCCTCCCCTCCCCGCTGTTACTTTGTGTTTCTCTTCCTGCCTTCTTCTTTCTTTGTCTGACCTTTGTCTGCAGTTTACTTCTGTGCTTCACTGTGTGATCGCATTGTCTGAATGTTAGCGAAGGCGGTATAATACAACTATTTGTTATATTTATACTTCAATATAAAATGTATGGCATGGATACCAGGCAGTTCTGCTTTATCAGATATGAGGACACTGCTTACAAACCCCTTTCGCTGTATGTAAATGAAGCTTAGTTTCCACACACAGGGTATGGCTCTGTTTTTACAGATCTTCCTGCATCTCTCCTACATAAAATATTTACTTTTTTTTTTCATATTTGGAACCACAGTAACAAATTCTCTGAAATTCTCTGCAGTTTTGAAAATGTCCTAATTTTTGTAATGTTATAGTAATAAGGCAAAACAAGTTATAAGTACGTGAGAACTTGCCAGGGAATACATACATAACAGCCGATACTTGGTTATGGAAATTGACTTTTACACACACCCAACCAAGGTTACTGACAAACACTACTTAGTGACTTTATGTACTGCCAGACAGTGCTATCTACAGGCATAGTATAATAACATACAGTGCTCCTGCGTTCCCTATAGGAAATGTGTCTGGGAACTCATTTTCTTGGGGACTTGTTCTAATAGTTAACAGCCTTGTGCTGAAGAAGAGGAGATAATGTAATGCATGTGGGGATAAGCTCCTTTATTTTGGACAATATGCTACGTTGGTCATTTTGGCTGTATAATAGTATAATTGGTGGGTATGATACCTTCCAGTTTGCATAATCAGACCCCTGTTTTGTGGGCCTCAGACACATCCATCCAAGTCTGCTTATGTGTATTTTTGATGTTTCACACAGTTATGTTTTTCCCTTGTCCACTTAGACACTTGTTCAAAATGTATCTATCCTTCACTGCTACCATTTTATATTGTCCAAATGTGTTTGTTTTCCTATTCGCATATATTTTTGGCTTTCTTTACAAAAGTGTGTATACTTGATCTCCATGTCTGATTCTCAGTATTTCAGCCCATATGTCTCTGCGGACATGTACAAAATGGCTACTGCGTTTAACACAACGGTGTCTGCACTGGAGGATGAACTGACTCAACTGATCCTCGAAGGATTAATTAATGCCCGCATTGACTCTCATAGCAAGGTAGGGGCTTCTGAGAGTTGTTTGGTAGCAGTTGGTGGCCCGTACAACATGCTTTATTGCACAACCTGTTTGCTTGCAGATCTTATATGCACGAGACGTCGACCAGCGCAGCACTACATTTGAGAAATCATTACAGATGGGGAGAGAATTTCAGAGGCGAGCCAAAGCAATGATCTTGCGAGCTGCTGTTTTACGCAACCAGATCCACGTTAAGGTGAGTGTTTTCTGGACATTTTATGCAATGTTTATAAAAGTGATTAATTGAATCAATAAAACTCAAAATCTACACCAGAGCAGCTATATGTTGTATGGATATATTTACCTTTTGATGCTAGTAATGCGGTAAAGTGGTCTGAGCTGGATCTGTAGGTCACATTCCGAACACCAGCACCATAATATTGCTTGTGCCTCTAATATCCTCCTTAGCACATATTTACTCCTCTGCACTATTGTTTTTAGCTCTTCATATTGTAGCTCAAGACTTTCACACTAGGGATTTAATACTCACATTTCTTAAAATATAGTATGTATAAAGCTTCAGTTATGTTGCCACAATAGTTCAGATGTTAGAAAAAAATAGGAAAGAGGTCTCTGCCCAGAATACCTTACACCCTTATTAGGTAATTGTAGACTTACGCTGACATATGACTAAATTTAAAAGTGCTAAACATTCACAGACAGAAGTACAAAATGTACAGCTATGACTGGATTTTGCAACAAGGCTAATAATCTAAAGGTAAAAATATCAGTTTGGCTATGAAGATGGATGGTGGCAGAGTTTGACACAAGTCAAAAGCAATACGGTTGAAGAAATAAGAAGCTGCTAGAGAGGTTTAGAATGTGAGAGCAAAGGTTGTTGGACGATGCAGAGAAGAGAGAATGAGGTGGCTTAGGATATATGAAGAGTTAACTAACCCCCTTCCTATATAAGTGGTTTGCTTTAAATTCCAGGAAAATAATTGTGTAGATAATACAGTAATTGTCCTTTATCAACAAAGCTCATAGCTTTCTCTTTCTTCAGTGTCAGCCTTTTACTTTTTGACCTCTGCCTAAATTTGTAGGTCCCATCCCTACACTGGGCTTATAATTCTCTCTTTTTAGTCCCCTCCCAGGGAAGGAAGCCAAGGAGAGCTGACACCAGCTAACACTCAATCCAGACTCAGCACCAACATGTGACCATGAGATCAGTCATCTGCGTCCCTGGCCCTGCCACCCGCACAGAGACTTACCGCAAAGACATGTGACATGTGCCACCTGCTCTTGTCACCTTCCCATGGGCTGCCTCAGCTGTGTTGTGTGTGAGAGCTTGTCAGCAGCTTGCATGGTTTGTCTCATCGGTCTCAGTTTATTGGACATGATCATCTCGCTCTCTCCCATGGAATTAGAGGAGTAGTGATGTAATGCTGATTCTATATCTGGATGTTTTCAGGTAGTGGCTGCATAACAAAAAGTAATTGAGAGAGAGATGGTAGGAAAACAGTCACAACGTCCTCTCTCTCTGAATGTTACACCGTGCATTCAGCAGCTTGTGTGTTAGACACTACCTGCCTCTCACACCCTTGCTTCCCTCTACACCTTTCTACCCTCTGCTTCCTTAACCTGGTTTTTTGCCTCCTCTGCACCTTGTCTTCTTCCTAAGCTTGTTGTCCCTCTGTCCATCCTGCCTGCTGTGTGCTCTGGAAACCTAAATCTGCAGTGACTGAGCTGCATATTCACTCTACATACAAGATGCTGGTCCCCTTTATTTTTTCATTTGTGAATACAGAACACGGAACTGCATAATGATTCAATATGAAAAGCTTGTCTGCCACATCAAAGCATTGCTATTTAAATGTCCCATTTTTCTTGGTTCCTGGTTTTGAATTAAACTTGTTCCTGTTTTTGTGTTCTCTTCTCACAGTTATTTTTTTACTTTTCTTTTTAGTTGATTATTTTCTTCTGCAATTGAGTATTTTAAGTCTTCCTGCAATGCTTAAGTCATTACAAAATTAAAACTTTGTCCTACACTTGCATTTCATGGTAAATCATATTTCCTTGATATAGGTGGGTGATTAGCCTTCTCTTTTGTTCTTGCTTTGATCACTAGCAATGGATTTTGTAAGCAATGTTTATGCAAGGAAGGTAAAAATAGCCATCCTTCTGTTTTGCTTCAGAAGTGAACCTCTAGGGGTCCTGTCTGTATGCTAGTTAAACTTATTACCACATGCTGCTTATTCTGTACATTTTTAGATACTGATTTGGTTGCCATGGATACACTTGTGTTCAGTTCTGGAGTCTGTGCCAGGATTGTCCACTTGTCTGTACGTTTTCTTCTTACCTTTTACTTATCACACCATGCCTGAATTCATCTGAAATCAATAGCCCACACGGTTTTTCTCCTCAGCTTTAACTTGTAGTACTTTAAGAGGAATTAAAAACAAAGGCTTTACTATGGTAAGTAAAAGCTATATAGAGACTTGAACCAGCTTATTAATATGAGCTTTTTCTGTCTGGAAGCTGACCGGATGATCTGTCCCCTGGTGGGTGAGATTGTGGGCTACATGCTGGTGTTTTTCATAAATATAACGCATGATGTGTAAACATCTTTGTTGCTGTTACCAGGGTCATTTGTGTTGACCATTGTGATTGACTGCAGAGTGCTAGACATTTACGTATAAATTGCAGCATGTGGTAAGCCACTTATAACTGGTAGTCTGAGCAAACTATTCTTTTCTGAAAACCAAGCAAATTGGAGGCAATTTAATTCAACATTCACAGCAGCATTATATTTTTTAGGTTTTGTCCAATTTTTAAGGCTAATTAACATTAATCTCCATGCTACATAAAGCACACAGACATCAGACACAAACGAGGAAGGGAAACCTTTTACTGTTAATATTGATATGTTCAATTTGGAAGCAGGTTAGAGACCTCCAAAAAGTAACCTTCAGTGAAAATTGTTCTGTATTGTTCATTTACTCCGTTACAAACTACTAAAATATCTCATAGTTCAATGTTTTATCAAAATAATTTTATTAAACTTCAGGCAGTTATACACGTTGCCTTAGGAAGAGACATTGTGTGTAACATTCTGATTAAAACAGTTTTGTTTTATCAGTTTTTTGTTATGCATTTAGTCTTCACACTAAGTAGAGGCAGGGTTATTAAAGGGCCATTAAACCTAAACTACATGTTCCCATTTATAAAGACTACTAATATTCACAAAATTGTAGGGACAAATCATCATACTACGACAGTTCTTGAGGTATTTAATGTTGTATTTTAATTGGTATACGACTGAATGCATGTTGTGTTATCAGTCATTATTTGGATACAAGTGGTTAAAAGGCTGACTGCAGTGCCCTTCATTACAGTTACTGACAAGAATTCTGCGTCTAGGAGAATCTCAACCATTATGATCTTAACTTGATGTCATGTTATACATATTTGTCAACTTGAGAAGACCAATCACAAGCTGCAATGCAGTGATTGTTGCCTCCATTTTACGTTGGTTAACAAAATTAATTTGCAGGTTCTGTATCCAGCTAGAAGGGGTAATGGGAGCAATTTGCTACATGCAGCCGTTTTTCCTGGACTCTGCCAATTAAACCTCTCCATACATATACTAAAAGGAAGATCCTTTCCCCCCAAACTCCACTTGTTACTTTAAGCAATTCAGAGCTTTGGAGCTCTCAGAAAACAATGTGAGATAAATATATATATAAATAATATATATATATATATATATATATATATATATATATATATATATACTAAAAGGGAGATCCTTTCCCCCCAAACTCCACTTGTTACTTTAAGCAATTCAGAGCTTTGGAGCTCTCAGAAAACAATGTGAGATAAATATATATATAAATAATATATATATATATATATATATATATATATATATATATATATATATCTATCTATCTATCTATCTATCTATCTATCTATCACAAGTCTCTTACAATGTCATTGATCAGGTAGTTGTACTTCGTTCTGTCAAGGATGGTCTAAATTTACCACAAAAAAAGATTAAAACAAATGTTGCGGTGTAGATCCCTGATAATTACTAAAGATCAAACTGCTCAGTGTTAAACATTTCAAAAGGTAAAGAACTACTATGCATTTTCTACCTATAATAACAATCCTGTTATGTAATGTTTAATAGTGGACAGCAGGTGGCCACAGAGGCATTGTTTGTCTTCAGAGTCTGTATTATCTGCCCTTGCTGCTACAGACCATTAAAAATGACATAAGGGATGTTTTTGTTGCCAGTTGTTTCCGTGGAGGCTTAAAATACTGTGTTGTATTGTGAATGGGAAAAGGTTTTAGTTGTAAAGGTTTTTGAATTAGAAATGCCATACCCCTCTGATTTTTCCATGACATCAGAAAAGCAGCGTGACATACTTTATGTGACTATAGCGTGTTCATCTTACATCCTTTAAGAGGAGAGGGGACGTCATTTTTATATATTTGTTGTCAAACAACATGATTGAAAAAATTGTTTAAAGAAGCTTTGTTTAGTTATAATGTAGTACATTAAATTAGCCTTTAAGTGGCAAAATTACATAAAAAATATACAGGATATTCTAATTTACATATAAGTGCCATGGAGTCTGGGTCATAGCTATCCTTTAATTTAAAAATGGGCACTGAGCATACTGCATAAAAATGTTTTTGCTGTTCACGTGTTGTGCCTTTGTTATCAAAGACTCTGTTCACATATTTCATTATTACCAGATGAATGGTTTCTACATTTCTCTAATCTGCATATTTATAAAAATAGTAATTTGACTCAATGAAATTGATAGATTTGTAACAATATGAGGGGACATTACACTGTTTTCTTTGCTTTTGCTGGATGAAGATGGAACAATCGTTAAACCAATGGATTTGTTCAAGCTGGATACTGACTGGACAGCTGTGTGTGGTCAATAACATTAAAGGATAAAACATGAATTCATTCTTATCTTAAAGCAGAATGCCCGGTTTAACTCGGTTGCTCTTACCCTTGGTTGAGCCGTGGGAACTGAATGCTGATATAGGCTTTCCCAAGGCTTTCTCCATTTCTGTGGAATAGCATCAGCAAAACCACAGAATCAATGGACAGCCTCTTTTGCCCATTCAGTGCTGGTTGACACTGCGATTACGCCAGCATGGGTTGCCTGTGTAGACTAAATGAACCTACACAGCCGTTTTACAGAGCATTGATTGATTGCTAAGTGCTTGTGGCTGTTCACAGATGGAAAACCTGGGCGCATCTGGTCTGAAACTGGTTTGATTTTCTTGCCTGTATGCTTTACTAAACTAAATTAAAATGATAAAGAGGTGATTTAACTAAACCATCCCTCTGTGAAGGCTGTGTCCACATTCTTCTGCTTTGTATTCCCACACAAACAAAACAGACCAAGATGGTGCTGCCTTATAGTTAAGCTGCTCTAACAATTATATGGATGACATGTGAGAGCAGGAACTCTCACAGGTTATTTGTGCTTTTTTGAGAAATGGATTGGTTAACATGAGCTCTGTATATACTCCTTATATTGATCTGTAGATCGTGGATTCCACTGCATATTATATACTAGATGAAATAACTTTTTTTTTATAAATATGTGTCTATGTCACAAAAATGTCCTGGAAGTAGCAAGCTCTATATTGCCCATATTAAATTGGTTTTCCTGTTACAACTGGCAAATTTACATTAAATGCAACTGTTGGGCAGTTGGGATTAAATTATTAGCAACAATACAAGAGGTGTACAACTTTAGTAAGTAAATGTTAAAAAGCCATCACTGGGACTCAAGCTAAGGGACGGCTGTGAGTTCACCAAAATCTGTTCTTTTTTTTTTTTTTTTTCTTCTTCCCTCTTAATTCACAACTGTTCGCTTCACACTTCTATGCGACCACGTAGTGAGACATATTTTTCTGAATTTTTGTCCAGTAGTGACGCACACTTGGTTCATTTGAAACTTAGCGGGAATGGGGAGGGATCACTAGGCCATTTTGTGGTATAGCTTGACTATATACATAGATCGTTGTGGTAAACAATATCTGTTGCCCCAGCAACATAAAAAGTTGTTTGTAGTTGAGAAGATACACTACACTGCAATATTCCCAGTGTAACTGAGCAAAGTGGAGTTTTCAATGGAAATTAAAATGTGGGTCCAGATAATCACTGAAGAAAGTAAATTTTAATGCATTTGTGATATAGTTTTCCTGTGCTTGACATCTGTTAAGACACCTATAGCTTTTAACACAGCACATAGTTTAATGCTTTCTTAAAATTATGCCAATCGGTATAGCTATGCCGCATTTTCAAAAACTGGTCATTACTGACTACTCCTGCTGGTGCCGCTTGGCAAAGTCAGCCACTTACAACTGCGAGTGTCAATTGTAGGAAGCAAGGCCATAACTATGGCCATAGCATTTCATGTGAGTGTTACTTGGCACTGCATCACAGGGGTGCCTTTTCTAAAGGAAAAAATGTGCCTTAAGACACAAACTTAGTATAGCTTCATAATGAATTGGAGACTTGTTTGGGGGAGAGGGAGAAGGGGCTCTTACCATAACATATAGCCCGGCTCACTTCAAACTCCTGGCGCTTACCTATCACTCAAAATTCCCTTCATTGCCATGAGCTGTGGATTCTAATTTCCCCAGAAATTAAGGGGATTTCAGAGCCATGAGTTCTATTGCTGGGGGTGGGGTGATCACCCACCCCCACATCAGGATCCAACGTGGCTCCTACTGCACCTCTTTACTGGTTGCTCTGGCTGAATCCTTCCTGTTTCCTGCGGACGAAGTTTGCAGGGTAACTGGTATAACCCAGACTCCTGAATACTGGGTTTCAGATTGATCAGTCAGGGGTCTCAGCCTTTTTTCTGCACTGGTGCGCTAAGTCTGGCCTGGGGGGACTCTAAATGAATTTTACATGGCTTTCTTTTTACCAGGGTCTAGAGCAGTGTTGGCGTACCTGTGACACTCCAGGTGTTGTGAAACTACAAGTCCCAGCATGCTTTGCCAATATATGGCAGCTTATTGCTTGAAGGGTATGCTGGGACTTGTAGTTTCATAACACCTGGAGTGTCACAGGTTAGCCAACACTGGTCTAGAGCCACAGCTGAGCCGAATCCAGTGTCAGGAAGTTGTGTGTCATAGCCTAGGGGCACAGCCTGGAAGCTTTGGCAGCCTGGGCTCACCAATTGCCCCTGTGACGCTGGCCTGCTGGGGTTCAGAGGTGGCAATGCTCCTGTGTTCATTAGTAGTTTTCTGAAGTTAGTGGGAGATCCTCTGCTGGTGCCAGTTTTCAGTCCTCAAACTAAGAACCCGAGACGTGGTTGCTGTAGACCAGTTAAGTGTATTTCATTTATACATATATATCTGCATAAACAAGGCGTCTTGCTGTGTAATAGTTTCCCACATATGTCGGTCCAGGAAATGGGAAACCCAGTCACAGTATGCAGTTAATGGTAATGTTTGTGGGTTAGTGTCTTATGCTAAGTTAACTCTGTGCATTTTATACAGCCTCAGAAAATGAGATTTAGAAGTTGTTTCCTAGTTACCTGGACTATGAAAGGAGCAGGTGATGTAACTCTGCAATTCATAAAGCCAGTAGATTATTCCAGTTGACATTTTCCCAATGAGGCCACACACGGCATAAATCCACTGTACCCATCGCCTAAGCTTGAACAATGCCAGTTTGTGCCAGGACTGAGGTGCGGTGTTGCAGTCACAAGTACTGGCACTATATACGTGACACACATGCTTCCCTATATTTCTCTCCTTGTCACTTATGACCCCCTTTGCTATTGTGAGAGGTGTGTGTGTGTGTGTGACAGGGCCAAGTTAGTCTCTACTATATGTAGAACATACATTATACGACATACCACACACCTACAGGGTGCGGTGCAGCACATAATGTACTTTGTAAATGTAGCCAAGACTCATCTGCGGCGTTAGGGACTATGACAAGTAGAGCCCATGGCATCAGGTCATCTGAATCCATCACTGTTTCTGGTTATTAGTTGATCTTTCTGGTTTTTTTAGACTTAATGATCACAGGAAAAAAAAGAAGCCTGTTTGGATGTAGCCATAGCCTTTTCATGTTTGACTTAAACAGTGTAAACGTTGTAAAATGGCGATCTTACACTTTATTCATGTAATATATTTGATTAACTTTAATTTATTGGCCAAAAAGAGATATTGAAAATATTTTTTAATTTATACAAACAAAAGTTTTAACAAATCACATACCAAAGTCACTGACTATGCTCTACAGTGGCTCTTCTACCTATCTGCTTGTGGTTTCACCTGGATTTTTTTGTTTTAAAAACCTGCTGCACTACATCTTCCAACTCGGTTGTACCAACAGTGTAATTAACCAGATTATTATTATTATTTTTACTTTCATATAGGGTTCGACATCAGCATCCTGGATCAGTGGGACGTGTCATACTAATAAGAATAACCATGACTGTATTTTCTTAATGGGGAGAATATTTCCCTATCGTCAAAGCTACAGCTGTCTGCTCTCCTTTGTTATTTTTGCTCATTAATATGTGCTCACTGTAACTCCTGGTCTTCACAACTAATAATGAGATAAAAGGTTACATACCTTACTGGTAATTAGAGGCATGATGTTTGAGGTATGCTTACTTTTGCTAATCATATAGAAGCTATGTTACAATCAGTCAGCTAAACATGTAAAATATGCTTTGTTTTTACCATTATGCCACAATCTTTTCAACAAAACTATTTTAATTAGTGTTTGTTTATTATCTACATCTTACCAGTCATCAAGAAACTGTGTACATTTTTAATAACGATTTTGTAATTAATTAATATACTACAAATAATTTATGCTGCAACATAGAAAATAAACGTGTTTTGACAGTTATCTCAAACAGAAGAGCATGTGGGCTGTTTAATTAGCACACATGCCATATTACGTCATAATCAATAAACGCCAGGACAGCTTAATATTACACACATGACATATTAATCAATCTATGCCTGGTTAGTGCAAGCCAGCACACACACAGCAGGAATGTACTCATCATCGCATTAGTAAGTGCCTGGGGCGCTTCAGTAACGCAACCATTGTTTGTGATATCAGACAGGTGCAGGCAGGATAACACTGGGACTCCCCTCACACAGTTTGGGGGTGGAAGCACTTTTGTTATTGGTGAGAGGTCGAAACGTTGTACAAACTTTACCTCTCTTAAACTGAGACTCCATATGTTTTCTGGAAGCGCTGTAGTGTAATAACTTGGGCACAGTGCGGTCTCCCGGGGCGTGAGTCAGTGAAAGACTAAAGATAGAAACAAACCTCTCCCTGTAGCTATTCCTAAACCGTTTCGCTGATCGATACAAATTGCCAACAAAGCAGTAGCATAGGGGATTAAGAGTAGAGTTGGTAAGGCCAAGCCATTGGGCAAATGGTCTCACCTGGAGAATCCATTCATGTTCGGGGTACCCCAAGATCTCTTCTGATTCCCCATAAGACATATTGATGTCAATCCAAATGTCCACTACATAGAGGGGCAGCCAGGACAAAGTAAAGAGGAGCACCAATGCCACCACCATCTTGGCTATTTTTCTACGGGCTTTAAGCCTGGAACCAGGCATGGACCAGCTGTTATTGTCAAGTACAGTGTCACTTGCCCCCCATAGTCGGCGACTGGTAAGGAAGCAGATAAGGAGATTGAATAAAACAGGAAAAACATAAAGTGCACAAAACAGCAGGAAGTTGTAAATGAGTTTCGTGTTCAGACTGGGCCAACTTTCTGTACACACCACAACCGCCAATTCCCCAGGGAAAAGAATCAAGTTCTGGGTCCTGTTCATAAATAACAATGGCATACAGAGGCCAGAGGCGATAATCCACACCAGACTGATCATGATCCCTATTCTTCTGGTGGTGAAGAAAGTTCTGGCGTGTAGGGGGCTGTGGACGCTATAATATCTGTTCAGGCTGATAACAGCCAAGGTGAGGACACTCGCAGACACTGACACAGCCTGGACAAATGGGACTGCCCTGCACAGAGAGTCCCCAAACACCCAGGCGTTGTGTACTTGGTGGCCAAGATTGATGGGCATACAAATGCAAATGACCATCATGTCGCACACAGCTAAGTTGACAAGAAGATCCCTGGTCCCCGACACACCGGATAAACGACATCTTCTTCTCCTACGAGTTCCTAGCACTCTCAAAGCCATAATATTACCTGCTAAACCAGCCAGAAAGGAGGCAGAGTACATGACCACCAAGACAATGGTTCCCGGTTCGTGTGCAGAGAAGAGGACGCTGCTGGAGAAAGGGATGGACTGCCAGAGACTGTCATTACCGGGTGACAGATACCCGAACAGGGAGACATTCCAAGGAAGGATGTCCCCGAGGGTTTGATGTAGCTGCATTGTGCCCATCTTGAATAGTCTATCACAAGGGATTCTCTCTGGATGTCTTTCTGGGTGATCTCATGATAATCACCTCTTTCTTTTATGAAGAAGTATTCATCCTCTAGTCATACAGACTGTTCTTAATCCCTGGTCACAGTGACAGTTTGTAAAGTACATGAGCTGCACTCTAGTGAGGCTATAATAGAATGAAGAGAGAAATCGTTCAGCGCTGTGCGGGCTGCGGAGCTGTCCAGGGCTCAGGTGCTGAACACACCAGCAGGGGAAAGAATTAGACGCGCCTCCACACGCTGCTTTATCAGCCTTGACTGAGTGACTCCCACCAATAACAGACAGGTACCACTTTATGCAAAACATTAAATGCACGCACCGAGACCCTTGCACCATGATTTTACTTTATAAATGCGATTGCAGAGAAGAAAACATTTTTTATTGTAACAATAAACTAAACTATTCTACAATGAAATTCTAATGGCTGACAGTGGGTTGCTATTATGTCAGATTATACCAATTATAACGCATATATACTCAATATCATTCGGTATTTAACTTCTCTGGTAATATTTTTCTACGTGATATTTATTTAGATTGTTTAATTTAAGCTCTGAAGTTAGAAACCTTTCATAAGTATTGCATTGTCATTACATACATATTGTGACCGTCCAAGGAAGTTATTTGCTTTAGGAGTTTTAGATTTGATAAATGCTGTACTGCCTCTGTTTTGAGCCCCTGGGGGTTTGGATAAATAGTCCCCTCTTGACACAGCTTTGAATTATTGCGGTCTGTTGGAACCTGTGTTTCTCTTTTTGATGCAAGGTCACATAATAAGCAATATATCATTTTAACCCTGCTGCATACCTATGGGGAAAGTGCAAAACCTGCCCAGCATTTATCATGTACATAAACACCCCATCAATCACTGTCCAGGGATTATTTTAAGCCTTCAATCATCACAATGTATTTATCTAATTAATTCATAAAACAAGGACAGGAGCAACGGAAGAAACACAGTTTCCATCTGTTTAATCTTTCTGCAGCCGTCTGTCATAGGACTACATGTTGGATTGATCATGTTGCATAATGTTCTCCCCAGCTTGTCCTTGCTTTAATACACTGAAAGAATAATCAAGGTAAAGGGCTAAGTAGAGTATTAACCAGTTAATCATCTGATAAGGCTTTGCAACATTTAAAACATGGATTGTGTAAATGAAATTGCATTGACATGAAAATAGGTGTTATCATAGAGAATGGGTGTGTATATTGGTAGATAGCTGCATGCCATACTCACCAGCTGCTTTAATTTCTTTACAGGGGGAAGAAACACTACCCAACTGCCCCTTATCCCTCCCAGGGTCTCAAACACACCCGTGTGCCCCCTATTGTCCTTAACCTACCACAAGTGGTATTATGGCGGTTTGTTTTTGGTATTGTATTGTATTTGGCCTTGGGGGATATCATCATCATCATCATCAACATTTATTTATATAGCACCAGCAAATTCTGTAGCGCTTTACAATTGGGAACAAACATTAATAAGACAATACTGGGTAATACATACAGACAGAGAGAACCCTGCTCGCAAGCTTACTACTTAAAGCTCTTACAACCTGCCCTAATGCAACCCTTATGTTCCACTGTCTAGTGAAAAAATAATCTTTGGGATGGGTTGACAAAGTAGACCAGCGTTACCCCAAGGAGCATAGCAGCAGGGCTGTGCTTGTCCCTCAGATAACACAAGATATGAAATGTGATCACACTCCATTTTAAACCTCTGCTTGGGATACAACATATCTATCCAAAATTTAGGCACTAACTGCAAAAGTTAAGAGCGAAGACACTTTCACTGTAGCAGGCTGCAGAAAAAAGGGGCCTCGTTTGGGTTTGTTTGCCCATTACGCAACAAACAATATTTAAAACATGTCTCTACATACATAGGTATTTTGGCTGGATTCAACTGTGAATTCAGTTACCTGATGTTTGGAGCTGTCTCATCAGAATTCTAAAAGCTGACATTTATCAGATATAAAAGTCCTAAAGGAAGTAGCTTCCTCGGATGGTCACAATATGTATGTAACAACAATGCAATGTTCAATAAGTCTTTCTAAAATTAGAGCTTAAAGTAAACAATCTAACAAAATATTAAGTGGGTCATATAAAGGAGTTGAGAGTTTCCACAGAAATACATACTGCTTAACTTAAGCCAGGTGTGAAAATGTGTATGCATCTGTGTTTGTATATATAGGTGTCACTTAAACAAACTGAAAAGGAAAGTCGGTACAGCGCTGAGAGCAGTCTATATATCAAACGCCAACTCAGATAAATAAAACTAAATATATTTTAATATGACACATATTTCTCTGACACCAATCAGAAAAATACATTCGCATCCTCCTACAAGATAGCATATTATGAACTTGTGTTAGCTAATAAATCTTTTACTATGCAGACTAAAGAAACAATTATTCTATGACCATTGAAGCTCTTGTAAATGAAGTCCAGGTCAAAGTTATTGACTTGAATCTGATAGATGGCAAAAAGGCTAATAGTACTCCCCACACTCTACTGTAGGTGATGTAAAGGTACCTACCCACCACATAAGTCTAAAATTGCATGTAAAAACTCGGATACATTAGCTGCAAGATATGTGTCTGCTTTCTATATCTGCCAATCATTAAAAGAAAAAAAAAAAGTAGTCTATGTCTGTGACAATCTATAGACAATTGAGTCATAGCTAGTTCCAGTTATACACGTATGAGAGATATCTGATGCAAATAGTAATATGCAGAACCATATTGGTTGCCCAGTGTGGGAAAAATGAGCCATATATGGTACTAACATTCTAAACGACTTTGCTATAAGCTCTTTCAAAAGCATCTTCCTGCGTAGAAGGACAAGTTTATACCATTTACAAATATATGGGATTATGCCATTTTCTTATTTTGATAGAATCTAAAATGTGGCAAGTTAATAGAATTTTTTATCTTCATGTTTGCATACATAGCATTGGTACCATATCTATTTACATTTACATCCATTGTGAATTTTAAGTTTTTACAGCAAGACACCTTATAGCTCCATAATGCCAAGTATCAGATTGTACGCTCTCATGAGCTTACAGTACTGCATTTTCGTACTACCTTTGCCACCAGCATGCCAGTGCCTTTCCTCAGTCTGGGACTCTGATCCTGTTTACTGTGCCCAATTAACTGGGTACAGATTCAGATTGTTCTGTTTTGCTTTCTTTTCTCCCCCTTTCCTCATGTTTTAATGAGATTATTCTCACACCTAGCTCCTCAGTGCTGGTAACGGTATTCTTTAACTGAGTACCGTTCTTTCTATATTGTAGTGTGCTGCCTATATTATTAGTGTACTTTTTTTGCCTTTTTTGCTTTGTCCTGTTGCCATGTACCGTCTGTCTGCTCTCTGTACTGAGCTGTGGACCACTTATAGATAAAATATAATAATAACAATAATATAATAACTGCCTATAAACAATAAAAATGCTGTATCCAAGCAGACATAGTGACATTTTCAGCATAGATTTGCTGCTAAGTGCTAATTAAAAAAAAATTTTTTAGATTTACAATATTTACACTTAGATATTTTGTAAAATCAGAGACCCCCCTTCCCAAACCAAAATAATAAAAACATATTTCATAAGCAGTATTAATCATACACACCCAACTGTAGCTGAGGGAGATGACATACTTTTGTATCTACAAGTGTAGTTGTCTAATGCTGACATTTTTTAACACATAGCCATAATGTATGTATATTTATATGGAGAGTCATGCTTTAATTTTTTTTTTCTTAATAGACATATAAATCATGTTTGTAGGTATACAAAACTAGCTTGCCTGTAAATTGTCATTTATAATATAAATATATAGCATATACACAGTCAGGTTTAGGGCTGCATCAAGGAGAACCATTATGTAGTTGCTTAAGTTATAAGAGAGTGGACATCATAGTTCTCTATTATACACACACTGGTTATCATACAGGGACATAACTTAAAGCAAATGAGGTAAGGCTGCTCACTAGATTTTACAGTCTAATAATGGAGCATTTATTAAGCAATGGACCAATCATAGCTCTCCAGATACTTGTTCTGTAGCTAGGTATGGCAAAAAACACCCTCTATTCCCTCAGTTCACTAACATGTTTCAGTAATCAATATTGATTAACAAAGAAATGAATTTAGACAGAGAATTAGCAAATTAACATTGTGAGAAGAACTTGTCAGAAAAGTATGAGGAGGAGCAAATTCTGTAAAGCGGGTCTCCAGGAAGCTCACAATAGCTGCCTTTGTTTCCCAGCAAGTTTTCAAGGCTAAGCACCTGTTACTTGAACAGCATTGATGAAGAGTGCCATGTAAGGCATATCTATATGTCAGGGTATGAGACGGGTTGTGGACAGTCAAGGTAAGGATATATAGAGGAAACACAGAAAGCAAAAAATCAAAGTACGCTGTGCCTCACATAAAAGTGTATGGGGAAGTTGCTTGGAAGGTCAGAGGCAGAAGTCAAGCGATATGTGGGGTAACATCAAACAGTTTAAAGGGAGAGAGCACACTTTAGAAAAACAGAAAACTGAACTTACCCCTGAGCAATCCATAACATATGTAAACAGTAATTAATTGTTACATAGACATGAAGCAGAAACATCAAAGCAAGGGTAGAACACATTTGGGTAAGATGGAAGGAAAATTCTTAGTAGCTTCAACCTGAGCTTCCCTGGTCCAACATATTTAGGTTGGGTTTTGATATTGTTTCTTCAGGACCTGCCCTCTAGGTCTGACAGTTTATACTGGAGAGAGAATATGGATTCTGCTTGTTCCTCATGGGTCTTGGTTTGATAATTCTGGGATGCCACTAACTACACAAATTTAGACTTTAACTTGGTGATAGGCAACAGGTGGCCCTCCGAGCTTTCAACTGCAGCCCCCAGCTCCTTCCTCTTTATTATCAGATTTGTTTGTCATATTTTGTAACACTTGTTGAAATGCCTGCTGATGTGTTATTACTGATAGGTCTTTCTTTATTTGATTAAATCTATTGATTTAACTTCTTAGCAAGATTAAGGGTAATGTGTGGGCCTTTTGAACATTAGACGGCCAACATCAAGTGGCCACTGAAGTGTTTCAGGTTGCCCATCTCTGCTTTAAGTTGTCAGTCTTACTGACAGTATCAGAACAAAGTTCCTTTATGAACGCAGCTTAGATCAAATATCAGCCTTAAGAGAAGATATTAATGCCTGTATGGCACAAACCTTTATTAGGTCATCAGTATTCAGATGATTACGTTAAATGAAGCTCTTCATTTGTGTGTGTTTTTTTCCTAGTGTAAGTATTATCATCCCTGATATGTGTTAGGTATATCTAGGTTTATATGATTATCTATTTGCACTATAGCAGAATCTGTGTGGAAGTGAGAACAAGGATAATATATGTACTATGTATATGATATATTGAAAGTGACTTTCAGAACATCTGGCACCATAGTGTAGTATATAAAGAATGCAGTGTGTACATAAAGAGTTCACAGTCCTGGCCTGCCCCTTACATTGGGCAGAACAGTCACCAAAAATTCGGATTGTTCCACTAGAATGACAACATTTCACAGACTGTCCTGCTCTTTCCTACCTGTTCTTGTCACTTTCACTACCTGTGGCTGCAGGTTTCTTTAGTTGCAGCTTCTCTGGGCCTGGAATGTTGGGGGCCCTATTTGAAAAAAAAAAAATGGGTACATTTAGAAAATTTCAACCAGTCCTGGCGTTAAATCAATAGCACCCACTATTAATAATTAGGCCTTCCTCCAGCCCCAACATTAAAATAATAGTATTCCCATTTAATAAATAAACCTATTTCCTTTCCTCCAAAGAGCCCCAGCAATAAATTAATAGTATTTACATTTTATAAATATACCTTTTACCACAATCATCACTGCCATTAAAAATTTAATAGAGACCTCATTCTCCCCAAACTTACCCCCACATTCAATAGCCCCCAAACCATCCCATCTTAAATTAATAGTCCCCACTACTAAATTGCCCAACCATCACTCCACAAATTTTCACCCATTAATTAGCCACCATCTACCTCACATTACATTACCACAAGCCCCCTGTGCCATCACACACACACACACACACATTACCACAAGCCCCCTGTGCCATCACACACAATTACTGTGCCCCTTCATCATCACCACGCTGCGCCCCCTTATGATCACACTGCGCCCTCCATGCTGGTTTTCCCCTCTTCATCACACTGTGCCATGCTGCCCCCTCCCCTTCATCACACTGTGCCATCCTGTCCCCCCTCTCCTTTATCACTGCACCATACTGCTGCACTCCCCTCCTTCATCACTGCGCCATCCTGCCCCCCTCTCCTTCATCACTGTACCTTTCTGCTTTCCTCCGTTCCTTTACTTGCCTTTGTATAGGCTTCTTTCATCTCTTCTATCTTCTCTCTTTTTGCTGGGTCCTCTCTGCGCCACTCCTCACACCCGACATTCAGCGAGAACGGAGCAGAGAAGAATGAGGAGGGACACTGATGCCGCGATCATGCGAGCATGGTTTTTTTGTTTTGTTTTTTTGTTTTTTTTAGTACACTGCTCCCCCCTGCAAAAAAAAAAGACGAAAGAAAAAAAAGTTTTTTTAAAAGAAAACTAAAAATTACCCACCAGTTGGCAGTGAGAGCCGGGCTGGGCCCCCTGACATGTCCGGGCCCAGGTAATTAGTACCCGCCCCCACTCCCTCTCGGCAGCCCTGGCTCCAATTACATTTGAAACACAATCAGAGCGGCCAGTTAGCATCCTTTGTCTGTTTCTTAGCCACCAGGGTCAATCGAAATGAAGGACTGGGCAGAACTGACCAGAGTGAAGTAGGGGTCGGGCTATGCTAATTCCCCCCCCTAAAAATAAAAAAGTCAAGGTTTGCCCCTGCCTGTAACTATATAGTGTTATTTGTGTACTGTATGTCAGACTTTATATGGACTGTATGTGTTTAAATAAAAATAATCCAATGCTTGAATTGGTGCTGGTGTTTCTGTATGAGTGGCGAGTCAGGCATGTGCAATATGTAGTTTGAGGTAAAAGCACATTAGGTCACATTGTAAGCAGCTTTTGGCACCGACTGCTGATTAGGAATTCTTTTTGTTTATTTATTCATTTATTCGTTGGTGTTGGCAAAAAGCCAAGGTTGTTATTCTTTGACGGCAGTGATGTTTTTTATTTGGGACTGTTCACAAGGTAGATCGGAGTAACAGTAAGCAATGCATTGTGATAAATTGAATTCAATGTTGTTTTTATACAAGGCTGATTATGAGTCAGTTTGTGAAAATAATATCTTTGCGGCTTTTAGTTGAGGTGTGGTGTTTTTAATGCACATTAGTCCTAATAAATTGATTAGTTGGTTGCAAGCAGCGACTTCAAATCACAATTGACGTGTCTGTATGTGATAGGACTGTTTAAGTATTGTAGAAACTATATAAAGTGTCAGAAGTGAGGAAAACCATACAAACATGTAGGGTAGTTGTCCTCAGTATTATGGCGACATTGCTGGCTGTCTGCTGTGTGTACTGAACAGTTTGGCATCCATGGAAATTCATTTTATTTCATCTGGACAGAAAAGGAACTCATTATTGGACTTGGAGCCAGGGCCGGACTGGCCATCTGGTACTTCTGGCAAATGCCAGAAGGGCCGATCCGCATGCCCACCGAGCAGCAGCACTCTGCATGCTGCTCGGCAGACGGAGAATCAGTGTCAGCCGCCTACGCGAGCAATCACATGGGACGGCACCTGTCACGTAGTGCCGTCCCATGTGATTGCTCGCATAGACGGCAGTCACTGATTCTCCGTCCGCTGAGCAGCGTGCAGAGTGCTGTGTGTGTGTGTAATATGTCTGTGTGGCTGTGTGGCAAATAGTGTGTGTGTAGTAAATATTTGTGTGGCTAATAGTGTGGCTGTGTGGCAAATTGTGTGGCTAATAGTGTGGCTGTGTGGAAAATAGTGTGTGTGGCTAATAGTGTGACTGTGTGGCAAATAGTGTGGCTGTGTGGCTATAAAATTTAAAAAGTGGGATAAATCTCCAAAAATGTACATATAAATAAAGATATTAAAAAACAATTGGATGTGATAATATAAAACAAAACAAATAAACCAGGAAATGAATATTTAGTGACTGGCCACTACACTTAAAAATATAATAACCTCATTATATGAGTATGACAGTGTGACATCAATAATCCAGAGAAATATATAAATCTATTGATTCTGGTCACAAGTGTAAAACATGTGTATATCTGTATAGATTATAAGTGTAATGTGTGTGTGTGTGTGTGTGTGTGTGTGTGTGTGTGTGTGTGTGTGTGTGTGTGTGTGTGTGTGTGTGTGTGTGTGTGTGTGTGTGTGTGTGTGTGTGTGTGTGTGTGTGTGTGTGTCTAATAGTGTTTCTGTGTGGCCCCATGTTGCTATAGTGTGCGTGTGTGTGCGCACATGCAGTATTTTACATATAGCGTGTGCGCGCGCATTATTTTAATATAATATGTGAGGGAAGGGGGGAGGATCTTAATATAGTGTGAGAGGTAAGCTATTTAATGGTGGAGTGTAGGTGGGGGCTAATTATTTAAGGTGAGGTGAAGGAACCTTTAATTTAATGCTGGGGTGGTTTAGGGCTATCAATTGAATATGGGTCTGATTTCGGGGAGGAAGGCTATTTATTAATGTGAATATGAATCATTTATTGTCGGGGATGGTTGTGGAAAATGTCTATATTTATTAAACTTTAATGCTATTTAATTTATTGCTGGGACTGTTTGGAGGGAGGGAAATATGTTTTGAGTAAATGGGTATACTGTTAATTTAATGTTGGGGCTGGTTGGAGGGAAACAGGTCTACTTATTAAATGTAAATATTATTATTCTGGGGACTGGTGGGAGGCCTAATTATAAAACATGAATGCTATTGTTTTAACATCGGGGCTGGTTGGAGTTTTCTAAATCTCATGTACCCATTTTGTTTTCAAAATAGGGCATCCAATATTCCAGGATCAAGACAAGAATGAACTGAGCTAAAGAAACCAGCTGCCACAAGTGGTGAAAGTGACCAAGACTGGTAGGAGAGAGCACGACAGTCTGCCAACTGTCCTGAATCTGGTGGGGCAGTCCTGAATTAGGGCGACTGTCTCCCTTAGTCTGGATTTGGTTCGACTGCAACGACAGTTGGGAGGTATGTCCTGCTTCACAACGTACTGCTTGTGAAGGCAAAGCTGTGTGCTACTAACAGTAGTGCACACAGTATTGCCTGTGTATTTGTCTAACATGATAAATGTTATGTATTATTATAATGAGGTCACGCCCTGTTCGGCACATATTTTCTTTCCTGCTGGAACTGAGATGGGGCTGTGTACTTTAAATGCCAGGGCTGATTTTTAGTCCCAGTCCGGCCCTGCTTGGAGCCATCGTTAACACAGATAAGCCTCAGCTATTTTTACCCATTGTAAGGGTTTTTAATTTACACATTTGTGCCCGCTTTTTCAGTCTGTGTTTATCCATTTGTAGTGAAAAAACATTGCCAACTGACTGCATTGAATTTTATTGAGCAAGATCAGCTTCAAAAAAGTCATTGACAAATAATCTGCTTTCCCCCCCGATTATGATTAATGGTATTTATAATACTACACTATGAGCACCCACTTTCTTTTATTTTACTTGTTTTCTGATTTTCCCACAGAGGATTGTGGAACACTGGAAAGAAGGAGCTGTGAAATTGTCCATCTTTTGTTCTAAATTGTTTTTCCTTTTGGTTGCACGAGTGTTGATATATGGATTAATATAGCTAATTGTATGTATTACTTGTGTTCATGATAACAAAGTGTGATTGAATAGTGTGTTACCTAAGTGGTATAGGCCATGAAATCTCTTCTTGCACGATACACCTCTCCACCCCTCAGATCCTGCCCACATGTCGGAAATCCAGTCTCCTCTCTTACACTTCTCCCTCAACCTATTCCATCCACGCTTGTCCACTCCCTCTTTCAAAAAGCCTGCTTCCACCTACTCACCTCTTCAACCTTTCTCTCTGTACTGGTGTCTTCCCCTCTGCCTTGGGAACATGCGTTGACTAAGGTTGTCAATGATCTGATCACTGCTAAAACTAAACGCCATTACTCTCTCCTTATTCTCCTGGATCTCTCTGCTGCATTTGACACCGTTGACCACTCTCTTCTCATACAAACGCTGCAATCCCTAGGTCTTCAAGACACTGTCCTATCCTGGTTCTCATCCTACCTTTCTAATCACTCTTTCACTGTTAATTTCTCTGCTTCCTTTATCAGTTGGAGTACCGCAAGGCTCAGTGCTAGGTCCTCTGCTGTTCTCTATCTATACCGCTTCTCTTGGAAATCTAATAAGCTCCTTTGGCTTTCAGTATCATCTCTATGCGGATGATACCCAAATTTATCTATTCTCTCCTGATCGAACGACATCTGTGTTGTCCCGTGTAACTGACTGTCTTTCTGCCATTTCATCTTGGATGTTCTCTCGCCAACTCAAACTTAATCTTTCTAAAACAGAGTTAATAATATTCCCACCCACCAAGAGCATACCTGACATTTCTATCTCTGTTGATAACATGACCTTAAACCCCACCTCTCAAGCACGCTGCCTAGGTGTGATCTTTGGCTCAGAACTATCCTTTGTTTCTCACATCGACTCTATATCTAAATCATGTTATGTACATCTAAAATACATTTGCATAATACGCACATATCTTACACTGCAAAAACCTTAATTCATGCACTTATCGCCCGCATTGACTATTGCAATTCCCTCCTTACTGGTCTTCCCCAAAACAGACTCAAACCCTTACAATCTATTTTGCACGCAGCGGGAAGATTGATTTTTCTTGCAAATCGTTATTACTCTGCTGAATCACTCTGTATGTCTCTACACTGGTTGCCTGTTTTCTACCAAATCCAATATAAAAAACTTTTACTAACCTACAAGGCCATCAACAAAGCTGCACCAACATACATCTCCTGTCTTGTCTCAAAATATCTCCCAACTCGGCAACTCCGTTCTGCACAAGATCTGCGTTTCTCATCCACCCTCATTACATCCTCCTATACCTGGTTACAGGAGTTTTTTTGGGCTGCACCCACTCTATGGAATTCACACCCTCGCACAATAAGACTCTGCAAACTTTCAAGCGTTCTCTGAAAACCCTCTTCAGACAAGCTTATAATATTCCTCAACCACCCTCTTAACCTCACTGTGTTACCCTATTACCTCCCTTTACACAATTTCACACAAGACAACTATCCCCTGACCAACATTGTTGTGTGACTGGATCATTTAGCTTACAAATCACTTTTACCTTTGCAGTCTGGCTGGGCCGAAATGCAAAATGTAGTAACCTCATGTATCAAACTCCCATTGTCCAATAGATTGAAAGCTTGCGAGCAGGGCCTTCTCACCTCTTTGTCTGTTTTACCCAGTATGTTTATTAGTTTACTATGTTTGTCGCCAATTGTAAAGCGCTATGGAATATATTGGCGTTATATAAATAAATGAGGATGATGATGATGACGAACATGCTGTTATCGACCAGAATTTCAAGAAACCAATCTCAAGCTTTCCTCTCTCTACTCCTTAAATGCTGGAATGGATTGTCTTCAACCATCTGACGCCACTTTCTCTCCTCCCACTAACTTCTGTAACATCTGCAGTCTGGTTTCCACCCACCAAATGAAATCACCCTCACTAAAGTCACCAATGTCCTGTTTGTAGCCAAGTCAAAGAGCCACGTCTCCCTTCTCATACTCCTTGACCTCTCTGTTGCTTTCACTGTGATCACCCTCTTCTCCTTGATACACTTCACTACCTTGGTATTTGTGATACTGCCCTCGCCTGGTTCACCTCCTACTTAAGGTTATTCCTTCAGTGTCTCTAGTTCTGACTTTTGTTCCCTTCCTCTGGGCCTCAGGGTTCTATTTTCAGCAGTCCGCTTTGCTCCCTCTACACAAACGGTCTTTAATCCTCCAATACTACCTCTACACAAACAACACACAAATTTAACTCTCCTCCCCAGAGAGCTCTCCTTTTTTTATCCCATGTGTCCAGCTACCATCTCCACCTGGATAACCCTCCACCTCAAACTTGACTTGTTCAAATCTGAGTCTTTCCCTCGAATGACACCCCCCTCTCACTCCTGATTGCCATCATGCATCCCATCCCCCACAACTGCTGCCTTGGTGTCATCATTTACTCCACCCTCAGCTTCTCTCCTCACATCCAATTGCGCAGTTTTGTCGTCTCCTCCTCCCCAACATTGCCAAAATACACCCCTTCCTCACTCATAGATCGACCAAAACACTGGTCCACTCACCTATTGTCTTACGCCTTTATTACTGTAACCTCCTCCTCACTGGCTCTCCCCTCTACAATCAAGCCTGAATGCTGCGGCTAGACCAGTCTTCCTTTGTGGCTGCTCCACCACTCTGTAAATCCCTTCACATGCTCCCCATTTCTTTGAATTCAATTCAAGCTGCTCACCCTAACCTACAAAGTTCTAATGCAGTGTTGGCTAACCTGTGAAATTCCAGGTGTTTTGAAACTACAAGTCCCAGCATACCCTTCCAGCAATAAGCTGCTATATATTGGCAAAGCATGCTGGGGCTTGTACTTTCACAACACCTGGAGTGTCACAGGTTAGCAAACACTGCTCTCATGCCTCCCCTTCTTACATCTCTGAATTTGTCACAAGCTACACCCTAGCTTGTCTACTCGACTCACACGTACAACGATCCTCCCCTCTTATAACCTCTTCTCACTCCTGTCTCCAAGACTTCTCCAGCTTTGCTCCCCACCTCGCCTAACCACTCTCCCTAGCCTAAAATTATTAAAAAAACCAGTCTCTCAAAAGCCACCTCTTCTAGACCCTCATTTCCACTCCATCCACCACGTTCAATTGTGCCCAACTTACTCCTCTCGCTCACTAGCCCCCTCCCTCTCCAATGTAAGATCTCACAGGCAGGTTCCTCTTCCATGTCTGTTTACTTCGTTTGCCCTAGTGATGTCCTACGCAAAATTATTTGTGTGACCACTATGCTGATTACTACCCATACACACGGAATTCATACTTGTTTCTGTGCCTCCAATTGCTGAAGCATTAATTCTTATTATGCTTAACTGTATTTGCTGTTATACTTATGTGTATTTATGTATTTGTTTGGAATCTGTAACACCTTCCAAACAAAGGATGATGATGAGGATAACAGGCCCATATTTTATTTGTGTCGCCAAATTGAAATTTGAACCTCTCATATGCATGATTATGATTACATAGTATCAGAGACCTTAAGTCCTATAATAGACACAGGTATATGGCATTCAACAAAATGCCCATTCATATTTGATTAACTAATAATATGCTGGCATATTTACAAGTTATCATATTAATAACAGTCTTATATGAAAACACAAATAAAATTGTAGAAAGAGACCTATTGTTTCTTTACAAAATCTCTTTTCTTTTTTCAAGTAGAGGTCAACAATGCTGAACAGTCCAACATCATATGAAGGATTTAAGTAATTATTCACTCCCTTTTGACCTGCTGTTGAATGGGTGTACCATTGGTTAGCTTTGTTATGAAACGGGTCAAGTACGTACCAATGTATTAGAAGTGTCCACATTTGTTACTATTAATTTAACCACTTTCAAGAGATATAAAGGAAATATTGAATATTTTATTTTAATATATCTCTCTCTTTCTCCATCTATATCTCTCTCTCTCTCTCTCTCTCTATATATATATATATATATCTATATTTTATTCATCACAAAAGGGCTGTAACACTCAAAGTTGCTGACTGTTCCACCTCCTGCAGATTGAAAGAGAAGATAATCTGTCTGGGGGAAGACATGAATTGTCTGCTTTGCAAGGTCTTTTCACCACAGTAAAAATAAAAGATAACGAGCAGTTTTCAGAAAGATGCATCTCAAACTTCCTTTCAGAGGCTGCAATGCTTTTTTTTGCATTTCAATTGGTTTCACAGCTAGAGAATTACCTGCAATTTAAGACACTCAGAAAACATGTTGAGAGATGCACCTGCAAAGCGTGTTGAAGGTTTAAGTTTAGACAAAGCAGTAACAGGAGACGGCTTAATTTCCGGTAAGTGGCCTGCTTCCCTGAAGTGTTAGAAATGTAAAGCACAAATATATAAATTACCGATAATCCCCCTCCCCATAAAAAACATTGTTAAATTGATAAAACAGCAAATAAAGGATCAAAAAGCACACATACAACTTTTGTCAGTGGTGAACTGATAATCATTAGGCCTGATGAAGTTGCATGTAATGATGGGAAGGGAAGATACCGTTTCTGCTCATCTCTTGTATAGAGGTCTACATAAAAGTTTAAAATAAATAAAAAATTAAGCCTTATGATGGCTACAAGTGGCTACAGCAGCTGACCATCAGGAAGTGCTACCACCTCTACATAGGAGCAGAACCATTGTCAGTTTGACCTGTAGTGTTCAGGTTTGTGTTATTATGCAAAGGAGAAAAAAAAACCTGCAATGATCTCAAAGAAGCAACTACTGCTGCGCAATCTGAAGACTGCTATAAAGGACGTTCTTCAATCTATAGTGAAAAACAATATTGAGAAATGGAGAACATAAGATCGCAAAGAACCCATAAGCTATATCCAGGAATCTACAGGCCTTTGTCAACATGATAGACATGAATGTTCATGATTCTTCCATCAGAAAATTAATATATAATTAGGGCGTCTTGGTAAGATATCCAGAAGAAAGCCTCTTCTATATCCCAAAAAATGAAATAAAAAACATTGCAGTATGGCTTACATTTGCGAACACTTCTGGAACAATGTCATCTGGAAGACCACAGTGGAGTTGCTTGGTAAAACCAAAACATAATACGTCACTACAGAAACCGCATACCAACCATCAAGCACCAGGAGTGATGATTTGGGGTTTCTTTGCAAAACATGGATTGCCTTGCAGAGTACCATAAACTCTTTATACCAGAGGACATCTCCCTGACAACTGAAGTTTGGTTTGTAACAGTAACAGGACTGTTCCTAAGCATAGCAGCAAATCTATAACTGAATATCTATATATAATAAAAAAAAAAAAAAAAAGTTGTCACAAGACTGTGTAGACATCTAGGTTTTATGTGTATCCATAATATTTGGAGGCACCACCTGCTTATCATAAGAGGAGTGTATATATATTAATGCAATCCAGTGGTATGATGTATTTATCTTTGAAAAGGAAGGGAACCTTACGTGCTTCAGTCTTTAAAGACCACAGAAAAAAAGATGGTGTCACACACTTAGTGCTGTGAGGCTGTGAAAAATCTAATTTAATATGTACCAGCTGCTTACAAGTAGAGAAACTAGCCATTTTAAAATATCCACAAAATGGCTACCAGAACTATGTGTAGGCAAGGGGAGCACTTTAATCATACAACACTCATTTGAGACGTGTATAAACTTCTTCCATAGCAGATTCAGACACAAAACAGGCATAGTTAGAGGCGATCTTTATTTTTCACGTTTCTCTCTAAACACTATAAGTTTAAAACTACTCCCTCTAAATCCAATTACTTCACCGTGCTGTCCCTGGCTGAAGCGTTTAAGTTTAAGGACACTAGGATTTTAGTCCAGCAGCAGCATATATTTAAAAAAAGAAAGGAAAAAAAAAAAAAGAACCCGTCTCAGTCCAGTCAAAATATATTTTTTAAACCTTAAAAAAAAAATAATAAAATGGACAAAAACTTTAAAACAAAAGTCTGAAGTGCAAAAAAGTTATGTACCGTGCCCTTTCACTGTGGGATACTGACAGTCCCGGACACATGCAGTGAACCTTGCATATTTCCCTGAGCAAGCAGTAGGAGTGAAGCCCATGAAGAGCTGTATTGAGCAGTCCTGAACTCCATGGGATTTAGGCTTTGATCTCAGGTGCTGGCTGTGGCAGCTTTGATTCCATTAGATTGTTCTCCATCACATCTGCATCTTGCACAGCTTTGCACTGAACAGACCTCTCATATTTGGTTTTAAAAAGCAGTCCGTGACCTAAAGAGCAGACAACAGTGTGAGTGCTGAGAACGTGGTCTGTCCCAACATGCCCAGAGATAGCGCTCTGGGGATAGAAAACTGGTACCCACCTGCACAGTCTGCCATCTCCTTGAATGCCATTTTCTTGCAGCAGCTGCGACACATATGGAATACACACTTATTGCCCTGCAAAACAGGAAGGTTTACGGCTGAAGTCAGTGTATCCTACAGGACAAGCTGCAGGACAGTAGGTTAGAGGCACTAGCACAAAATTAAGTACAATTTATATTTAAACAAGCAGTATATAGACCATTTTAAGTCAATGTTCTATTAGAACCATCTATTTATGCTTCAAATAATGCTACACTCATTGCCTACTTCCTTTACCTCTAAAATCTGTTCCCTGGAATTACCTAGGCAATGTCTCTCAAAGTGGGCACACTTGTTCTGTCTATGTGGCAGCAAAGGAGTTTCCATGATTACAGAAAAATGGTAACGTTTATATATTAAACCCAATAGGCAGCAGAACAACGCACTAAAGCAGGGCAGTTCAAACATTATGCAGTTGGAAACATTATGCAGTTGGTAGTTGTGAAGGGGGGGTGTGATGTGTGCGCGCGTGATGAGCGCGCACACACACACACACGAATTGTGCATGCGCAGTACATACAGTGCACGCGATGATCTCGGAGCGTGCGTGATTGCCCCTACTGCGCATGCGCAGTCACACAAAAGAACCCCACTGTGTGTGCCGACTCAAGTCAGCACGCACACAGTGGGGGAAGATGATAGGGGTGATGACATCATCACCCCTGGCCCACACACAGCGTCCACGTGTGTGTGGTGAATCACCTCACACACGTTGCTGCTGGGAAGGCTGGGAGTTTCCGGGTCTAGACTATAAAAAGCCAGACCCGGGACTCACCCTCTCTCTCTCTGCCTGCCTGCCTCTGGACAACGAGCACTACACTACAGAAAATATATATTACACTATAGGAAAGGCAATATACTATTCTATAAGGATACACTACACTACAGCAAAGGATAGGAATACACTATACTACAGAAAACCTACACTACATAAAAGGATTCTATACTGCAGTAAAGTTCCCTACATTGCAGACAAAGAATTGGATCCAGGATACAAGGATTTGACAAGTATCATTGATAATATATATACACATCTATAAAGCTATATGTGTTTGTAGTGTTGATTTGACTATTTATATACATACATGGTTTGATATCTGTGATAGCTAAATTAATATTATAAAAACTAATTCTTATCAAGGATACATATGTAAAGTTAGGATAGTGTAAGGAATAAAGGTGGTGAACCTAGGGTTAATTTTATATTGATATACTATGTTATGTTGAACAACGTTATGATATATGTGTGAACTGTGAATGCAAGCTTTTCTGTGTTAACAGTAAAATACTTTGTTATAAATTACATATGGTGTGAGTATTGGTTATTTATAACGAATATATACTGTGAAGTACTGCCGAGATACAGTGGTTATTGTATAAATAATTCTGTAAAGCTAAAGTGTTATTTAGTGTGGTCAAAAGACTGAGTAAGGCCACATTGTGTAAGGAAAAGTGCAAGTTTTATAACGAGTGTATCGGAGAACAGAATAAGAGGATATTGTGCGCATGTGAGGCGCAACCACAGGTCCTTTGACAGTAGTACTGGAGGTTTCAAAAGTATATAGGTCCAACAGAGTAGTCATAATCAAGCAATTCAAAGGCTCTTTAGTCATACTGTAGTAGGTATAATGTACAATCAAATTCTACTTTTACTGTGCAAATAAAAATAGGCAATGGTCAATGAATCCTACTAGAAAAAAAATCACCCCTCCACTCCTCCCCATACTGTGGAACCAAATATAATTCTCTCTTCAAAATACAATGTTTTTGCAAAATGTGCCTGTGGCATGGCTCCTAGTGCCTCCGCCTTAACAACAGTATAGTGGTGGGCTTGCACAGGTTACAATATGTTGCACAATAAACATATGTCCTGCTTTAAAAAAACAAACAAACAGTATTTATGTATTGAGGTGGTCCCAAATCATAGGTTGGATTAGTCTATACTAAGGCATGTCGGAACGAAACAGCAGAAAAGTAATGCAGTACATCTGTCACCTTTTCTGGTGGTCAATTTTTGTTATCAGCTGTGCAAGCACTCATTCGCACGCTCAGCTTAACAGCCAACCATGGACACAGTGTTACCTTGGAGAAAGGGCTTTCTCCAGCAGGGCTTCTAAGTGCCCCTCTTGCAATAGAGGAAGATGTAAGCTAGTTACTGCATTAATGGGTCAATTGAACAAAAATACTTATTAGTGGTCCTTTAAAAGCTAAATTTTGAATAATTGCCTTTGAAAATCAAGATCTTAATGCAAATATGAAAATTATATATTTGAATAAATATGTAAAACTCACCTTGGGATTCCCACACTGATCGCATTTTGCATATTTAGCTAAAAAACAAAAAAAAACAACCCCCATGATTAATATTTTGCATGTAGGAGAGAATCTCAAGCAAAGGCCAGGCATTATTTTCTTATAGTGTATCTGGGCAGATAATGCATTGTCTAAACATCAAAACGTGTAAAACTCAAACTAAACTAGGTAATAGGAAGGAGGCTGGCCTAGCCATTTCCTATATAAGACAAGACAATATACATTAACAATATTCCCTCAAGTGTGACCTACGTTTTACAGATGCGTCAAAAATTTTGTTTGGATTACGCAGCTTCTTCTTCTGTTTGTTCTTTGAAAGCTGGTCCACATTCGCATCCTCTTCGTCCTCCAGAGCCCTCTTCGCTCGTACTCCACTCTCCTCTTTCCAAACATCTTTGGGCCTTAAAATGACAAAACGTAAATTTACGTCCAGCTTCCAGCTCAAAGCTTTTCACCTTTGAACGGACAACAATAAATTATAGACATGTTCAACAAGTGTAAGAAATCACAAGCTAATGTTTGGCCACTTCTAGTGGAGTTGGTCAACTGCTAAGCATCATTAAGCACAAAACACCCTTGTTTAGTCAATACTTGGTAAACTAATGCAGACCAAAGATATAAGCTTACGGTGGGCGGACATATGGTTGGCAAATCCAGTGTGGGAACGGCAAGTCACCTTTGACCTCCTCACCTTCTTTACTTTTAGATATTTCTTCCTACGAAAACAGGCGAGTCAGTGCAATACTGATCAACCAATAAGCAATTACACAAATAAAACACAATATATCTTTACCTGGCACTTAAGCTTCAGTTCATTATTTACAGCAATGATGCCTTCCAAGGACTTGGCTTTTGCCAGGTCCTCACGCAGCTCCTGGTAAACCTGCAAACTAGAACAAAAGCAGTGGAACATCTTATTTATATTGTTATACTGTGCCATAAACAGCCCCCCCCCCCCCCTTCCCTACTTCTATCTGGGCATGGGATGCATCAACTCAGGATGGTTTGAGATTATACTCAAAAGTCTGCACTAGCAGATCTAAGGAATCACGTGCCTATAGAAAACTTTCAAGACCTTATTTTTTTAGTTTAATCCATGAGTTGGACTACCCTGATTAAAAGTACTACATGGTTATTTTTCCACTGCATCAGGAAAGTGCTCATCCAATATTGTTCAGAACTCTCTGAATCTACTGCAGCTGTAATTTAATTAATACTTTAAGTCCGAGGAAACCTACATAACAAATGTCGCTGGCACGGTAGTCTAACAGCTGATGCTCCAAGCTGTTGACAAAGGAAGACAATTACAAATATACCTTTCTATTTCTATTTTATATATCTATATACAAGTTGTGGGCTCTAGATGTTATTAAGACCTTAGGGCATATGCTAGTATATAATGAATGCAGAAACACTCATTAGTGCATCTTCTACAATATTTTTCTTTGAAAAGGTGGGTTGGTTTTGTCAGTTCTTTGAAGTCTGGAGTATCTCATACTAATTTATGCTTTACCCCTGGAATTGGTCTGCATCATCAGAGTGTTAAAAACTTATTCGCTCAGAAGAAGAACTTCAAGCGAAGAGAATTGATACACACAGTATGACTCTAGGGGTCTTCCTCCTAAGAATGCACAACGAGTATCTACTGTACAGTTATATGAGGAGCATAATGAGCAAGACCAAAAAGTCTCACTGCAACATCCACAGGAAAGGAGACATCTGCATTTCAATTTCAAAAGATGCAAACGGTCCTCTGGAGAATTAAGCTTTAATGTCAGCATAAATATTTTAACGGAATTCTAATAAATTTGTAGAAAAAAACCCCCCAAAAAAAACCAACCTAACATATCAATATGGTCGCAGACTTGAAAAAAAAGATAGACAGTAAGTACAACCTATCAAGAGTACACGTTTATCCGAGTGGGTATGGCCACTTAAATTGCCCCCCCTTAAAAACTAAAATCAGCAACGGCAATCAATCAGAACAGCAGGTTTTTTGTAAAATAACATTATGTATTTCTTAAGCGAGATCTCATAAAAAAAAAAAGCCTATTATTGGACATTATTTTGTCTACCAACAACTAATGTCTGAAATAACTCATTTATATTTCTAGTGTGCAATGCTCAGACTTCTAGGTGTAATGAGCTCTAAAGGCTGGTTCCAATATGTCACACAATGCCCGAAAAGGCCATTACTCACCTGTGGTGACAAAGTTTGAAAAGGTGTGCCCGCACAAAAGACAAAGGGCATGGGTATTGCTGTGCAAGCTCTAAATATTCCTCTGCCATTTCCCACACCAAGGGATTCTTCCCTTCAAACAAGGCCGGGTTGTGAAGATTTCCCTCTAAAAAGAAGAAAAAATAGACACATGACATTAGATGGCTGTGGTCTGACAGTAACACCATATTAGTATTGGGTCAAGACCCCTAACTGAGCAGCTTTCTTTTGTCTAAACCCACTTAAGCCTGACATATAGAGATAGCTATAACTATCTATATCTCTTTACAGACAAGCTAGATTCCAAAAAAACGTGTATTAGTGTTCAATAATAGGAAATGTAAAACCACCAATTTACATTAGTATGTATAGAAAGCTGTGTTACTAAGCTGAATAATATACATGAAACAACTGACAAGTTTATAAAGTCCACCATCTGACAGAGTGATTGTCAGCTTAGTAGGCTTACTTTAAGGAAATACAGTGTATGGATTAGTCCATTTACATTATAGCACAGTGATGGCTAACCTGTGACACTCCAGGTGTTGTAAAACTACAAGCCCCAGCATGCTTTGCCAGCTATCAGCTGGCTATCTACTGGCATAGCATGCTGGGGTTTGTAGTTTCACAACACCTGGAGTGTCACAGGTTAGCCATCACTATTATAGCACCTCATTTGTCTGTAGTCTGTTTTTTTAAACACTTCAATTAAGTTTAATATCACAGTGCATATCAGATACAGCAACATAACACATGTATGACATATTACTAAGGAACATAGATAAGAATACAGATTTCCCAGATGTGATCTCAGTACAACTCTCAATGTACTAGGAGGATTCTATACCAGAGCTCCCTGAGTACAGACCATAAGGATCACCAATGGGGACTATATATGTCTTCAAAATAAGTAAAGTTATGCTTCTTTAGAAGGTACCAAGCTAATCAAAGTGGAAGTAATCAAGCATCTGGTGGCCACGTATGCATGTTGAATGGATGCATTAGGTCACTGGTCTGACCTTTTAGCCAAACAATGCAATCAAAGTTCTCTTCCAGACTATAACATAGCATATCATTCAAAAGTTGAAACCAGTAGCTCATGGTGCCCAGATGTGTAGTCATCCATGCCACAACCTCTAAAACAGGTTGGTGAGAATTGATGGAACAAGTGCAGTTTAGTGGGCAATACATCCTAAGAATAGAGAATCTTGAAGCTATTCTTCTTTACATTCATATTTATTGAACATTTATGTTTTCTAGGATAGACCACTGCTCATTCTCATTTATATGGTGGACAGTCTTTCATGCCAAAGCAATAAGTAAAAGGTCGATACTAGGCCACACCCCATAGACCTAACAGATTTTTAAACTTTCTTCTCTACAAGGCCTACATACAAAGCGGAAGACCTAAGTAGACCTCAACAGGAGGAGAAAAAAAAAAAAGGAGGAGCCTGGGGAGAAGTGTAACAGACACTGAACAGACTCTACCCAGTAGTGAGATTTTACATTACATCCACTAAAACCTGCCATGGGTAGGGAGAGCTAAAGAGCCCTACTTGAATTCTCCAAGTAGGGCAAACAGGAGAGCTAGGTCAGAGTGAACAAAGTGAAGACTGCAAATAAAGCTATGGGATCGATTTAAAAGACTTCTAATGCTATTCATAAAGCTGCAATAGAATGCAAACTGCCTTAAGGAGAGTCTCGCAACCAAAAAGATTGATCTAGGCACAGGTAAGCAAACTGAACAAGCGTCTTGCAAAGCAATATTATCCACAAGCAACTCAGATGAGATTCATACTGTACAGGCAACATCAAACTGGCAGACGCACATTGTGCATTGTAGGTCTCCTAGCACATATGCACTCAACACACACACAGAGTATGTTCATAAGGAGACTGCTGCCAGGCATGCCTGTGGAGAAAGTATGTAGGAATTAAATCCTAGTAGCTTGCTGTGTAAGCGATAGACATAAATGGTAAGCCCTACATAAATTTAGTAGATTTATATTGGTTTCTTAAAATACTGCCAGATGGGGTTGAGACATCCATCAAACCCCTGTGAGCGGAGGTAAGTGGTTAGGCAGGGGCTGGTCAGGCAAAGATCCTAGGAGGATTCTCTGGCCATCTGATAGCTATGACAGAGAGGAGACAACCACTGAATTGCACCATAAATTCGAACATAAATCTCCATTGGTATTTGACCTTCCTTACTTTTAGGTCACATATGTGGGTTAAAGTGATGGAAGAACAGTAGGGCAATTAGGAGTTATGAAAGACAAAGTTCTGACACAATCCCCACTTGATAGAAAAATGGCAGTATAATGTCTATGGGAGGGATCATACCAGCCTGGCTTAGCCCACAGTGCAGTGACAAGGATTAACCTGGACACCTGGGAGTGAAGTGAGGATGCTTCAGCATAAGCTAGATAAAAAGGGCTCCAGATCAACAATTTTTTCTGTTGTGTGCATCTTCTTGGCCCTCTTGAAAGGCTTTACTGTTTGTTAGAGACAAAGTCTCTGTCTACCTGTGAGCAGTGAGCTGCTGTATCTTAAACTGTTATCTCAACTGTGCTCACGGTGTCAGCTAAGACAGCCATACTGGACTTCACCTCTTCCACCACTTATTGGTGGATGATGTAAATATTTTTTTATATACAGCCTTTTAAAGATCTTTTTTGAAGTATGGAGCACGCTATATATTATAGCTGTTTGCAATGTGTTTGCTGTGTTGCCATGTTGGCTCCATATGCCCATGCTGGTTTTCTCATCACCCGCCCGACTCCTAATAGATACACTTTGGCCCCGCAAGGGACCTTTAAAGGATCTTAAGCAACTGAAATTCTGCTCACTAATGAGCCCTTTCAGATAACTAAAATGCCCACTGTGCTATTGAATCCAGCTTAGAACATGTCCATATACTATGCTAGCCAAACGCTGCCCCCTGAAGTCTCAGGTTTATTACGTGCATCCGATTCCATGAGGACACAGTCTTTAAGATGTTGGAGGGGGAGCTGTATGTACAAGAGTGGGGAGGTATTTCATGAACAGTAGTTGAAATTAATGCTGAACAATGTATTTTGGCTCCATGGTTCACATGGGGGGAAAAGAAAAAAAAAAAAAAAAAAAAAAAAAAAAAGAGGCAAAATGTTGCCATATTCATCCATCTCATTATTCATCCAGTGGCCACTTTATTAAATACATCTTTTTAATACCGGGTAAGAATCTCCATTTGACCCCAGAACAGCCTGAATTGTTTGTGGCATGAATTCAACAAGGTACTGGAAACATTCCTTAGAGCTTCTGGTCCATGTTGACTTAATAGCATAACGTAATTGCTGCAGATTGTCAGCTACACATTTATTGCTGTGAATCTCCCATTCGACCACATCCCAAAGGTGCTCTATTGGATTGAGATCCGGCGATTATGGAGGCCATTGTATTACACTAAACTCATTGTCATGGTTATGTAACCAGTTTGAGATGTGTTTTATGACATGTATATCCTGTTGGAAGTAGAAGATGAGTAGACTGTGGCCATAAAGAGATATACATGGTCATCAACAATGCTCAGATAGGCGGTGGCATTTAAATCATGCTGAACTGGCATTAAGGGCCCTAAGGTGTGTGCATAGTAAACATTTTCCATACCATTATACCAGCACCAGCTTATACCGTTGACACAAAGCAAGACGGATCCATAGATTCATGCTGCTTACGACAAACTCTGACCCTAGCATCCACATGTTGCAGCAGAAATCAAGATACGTCAGACCAGAAAACACTTTTCCAATCATCAACTGTCAAATTTTGACAAGTCTGTGCTCAATTTAGCCTCAGTTTCCTGATCTCAGCTGACAGCAGTGAAATCCGGTGAGCTGTAGCCCATCCACTTCAAGGTTTGACATGCTGTGCATTCAGAGATGATGTTCTGTATACCACTGTTGTAACGCATGGTTTTTACTGTCACCTTTCAGTCAGTTTAAACCAATCTGGCCATTCTCATCTGACTTGTCTCATTAACAAGGCATTTTCACCTACAGAACTACCACTCACTGGATGTTTTTTGTTTTGCGCACCATTCTCTATAAATTCTAGGGACTGTTGCGTGTGAAAAACCCAGGAGATCAGCAGTTTCTGATATACTTAAACCACCCTGCCAGCCATCAACAATAATTCCAAAGTCAGTCACCTTCATCCCATTTCTTTTCCATACTGGTGTTTGGTCTGAACAACAACTGAACCTCTTGACCATAGCTGTATGCGTTTATGAAGTGAGCTGCTGTTCCATGATTGGCCGATTAGATATTCGCATTAATGAGCAGTGTACCTAATAAAGTATACACTGAGCATAATATATATATATATATTATATATATATATATATATATATATATATATATATATATATATATATATATATATATATATATATATATATATATATATATATATAAAACCTGTAAGTAAAAGACTACAAATGTGTTAGTGTCTTAAATGTTCCTCTGGCATTTCTATAATATATGAATATATTCTGAAAGCTGCAGATTCTCCTGGTGTCTGAATCAACCATTTGGAGCTTAAACAGGGAACATAAAACAAATGTACATACAATTATCATTCCAATATAAATGGAATAATATAAACACAGGGTATTTCTCAGTAATTGGATTATCTTTAAATATGCAGTAATCCTCTTTGCCAGGTCTACAAAAGATGTATACCCCCTTAAAAAAGAACCCAAACACATTCTAATTTCATGTTCACATTTGAAATATTTTCCTGTGAAGTATGATCTAGTAATGAACAGCAGAGATACATTGATTTGCCAAGACGTTGACCTACTGAGCACTATTAGGTACTTTTCTGTTGACTTCAGCAACACAGGCTAGTATGTCCACATGCTCTTCATTACCCAACTGAAAGTAAATCTACGACCGACAGGTTTATATGTGTAATTTTTCTGATTTTTTTTATCCTTCATTCCCTATGAAATCAGTGCACTTCCCTTTTGATATACAAAATATAAATGTACCATTTAATAAATCCATTATTTTCTGTAATTCATCACAACAGTAGAAATTGGAATTTATTGAGTCTAGGGGCAAAAGTGACAACTATTCCACAGATCTAAACAAAGAACCACAAACCTGCACTCATCACACCATGTACTCCGGTCTCTTGAATACAACGATCCACGTCACAAAGGTATTGTATGTTTCCATTTGCAAAAACAGGAATATTGACAGCGTTCCTGTATCAGCCATGATAGGAAAAATATAGTTACTAAATGATTGGAAGAAGCTATTTAATTCTACATGAAAACACAGTGCATGACCCTGACAAATATGCATAGAAAAGCGGACTTTTAATCATTTTATCAATGAAGGTAGAAACCACTCGTATATTTTTGCAGAAAAAAATTAGCATTTTTTAAAAGAGTTTCCATACAGCATCTCCAAAATCCTACTGCCTAAAACTGCCAAACATGGGGAATAATATAGTTAATGCCACAGAATTCAGCCTTTTGGCAACAACTAAAAAAACTTGCATTTAACATAGCAATAGGATAAGAACGTTTTACTCGCCGGTCCCAGAACACCAAGGCAAAATACTTAAAAGTATGATCGAGATGGGCAAAGTCACGGTATGCGGTGCGGTCCCTGGCTGAGGATTTTGAACACATTTGATGTCTTTCACCTCCATTTTTTTAGAACTTGAGAGTGCTTCTCCCCCCCATACGTATTTCCAACATCACGGGTTAACCGCAAACACTCACCTATCTTATTGTCTTTACCAAGTCTTAATATTCCACATCTAAAGTGGAGAGATTTTAAGAGCTGAACAAAATATAATATTTGTTACTCTATATTGCCATTCAGGTACCATGTTTTTTATGATGATGTGCAATGCGATATCTGGATTGTTATTATGCTACTGCTAAATATCATCATCATTTATTTATATAGCGCCAAAATATTCTGTAGCGCTTTACAACAATTGGATTGTGGAATGCAACATGTCTTAGAACTATGTCACATTTTTATTTTGTACTATTATTTTAAAAATCTCAATAAAAATATTTGATTTAAAAAAAAACAAACAAACTTGCATCTCATGGCAGATGGCATGGAAGCATATGGAGTTGTGTTTTCGTAGCTCTGGTGAAAAGTTTCTCCTTACCTGCCACCACAAAGGATCTGTCCTTCCCAACTTTTCCTATCAGACGCAGAATTGCAGTTTATTAGGAAGATAAGAATATTTCACCAAAGTGAAATATTAAGTGAAATATTAGCAGAGCACTGCTTGATGGTGTCATTGTGAACCCTCTATGATATTGGACAGCATAAAGCACTGGACCTTTATATGCATAAGTATTTTTGTTCTTTTATATTGTGCAAACGGTGGTGGACATTTATAAAAGTTAGGGCACAGGAAAAATGTGGCGCCAACCATAGCAATCAATCAGATGCTTGCTTTCATTTTCTAAACTGCACTACAAAAATTACAACTATAATCTGATTGGCTGCTACACCACAGTACTAACTGTGCATTAGTTTTCATAAATGACTCCAATCATCTTGGCCTTGGAACTTTATTCCCAGAAGCAGTCTGTCACCATCAATGTCGCAAGGCACCTATGGGCCCCTGTTGCAGTTGTGACCGAGTCACAGATCAAATAATGAAAGTAATGATTCAACTGCTTTGAAAAGCTCACCTCACAGCTTTGATATGTTCCCATGAAGCGACACCTGTTAGGGGACCTTTCTGTTCCTTGGTACGACCATGAACTGTGAGTAGCTGAAACAACAGGATATTTTAAGAAGCCAAAAAATTGTAGGTAAACGTGTTAAAGGGCAACACAGATGTATAGAGATACCCACCTGACACCCCGCTCTGTCCAGTAACTTGGCATATGACACAGTTTTTTCAATTTCAGGGAATACCCGGATTTTGCAAGTGATGGGAACAGACAATTTCTGGTGTGCCAGCTGAACTATGAGAAAGAATTCAAAATAATTGAATATGTAAGAAACACAAGGGAGTAGTAAACCATGTACCATGAGTATTGTACAGTGAAACTTACTCATTTTCTCCAGAAGCTCCCACTCATCTTGTAGAAAAGCACCATAGTGACCTGAATAACAACAGGTCTAAATGTTAATGGAAAATATGTCGGCCAAGATAAAAATCCAACTTATCTTATCAATGTATCACACAAGACAAATACATCTGTTTGTATTATATTTATTCTATGAAGACTAAATGATTCATTTATATTTTACTTTCTCTGTCTAAACCCCCCCCCTTCCAAATTTTCGTTTGATAATTTTAAACAGTCTATTTATCCACTTTATAGTGTAATATAGGCCTTTTAATGTTATGTTTATTAGTGTTCTAAGTGGTGGGATCCTCTGTACTCATGGGGAGTTCTTGGTGTCCAAACTGTGATGTACTATACAATGGGGGGATATAACAGTGAATGGTGGATTATAATAATGAAGTAATGTCTTACTAAAGTGAAATGTTGAGACTACCAGTGATATTATATGTAGAACCAAGGACTATTCTAGATGGGAAACTATATAAATGTTGAGTGTCCTGCACCTTACCACTATGCCCGCCTGCAGGACAAACCTTGTAATATGGGCTTTGTGATTGGATACACATGGTGGTGATGACGTGTGTCATTCTTGTCATGGAATGACTACTGTCACTAGGCTTGTACACAATGGTGGAACGCACAGCAATGCAGGGCCGTATGTGGAGTGTACATCACACAATTTGGAAATGTGAGGGCGCAGGAGTTTAGAGCAGAAACAGAGGTTATATAGATGTGTAAGTGGTGACTGCTTTATTCACTTTTAGTGATCTTGAAAAAGATCAGTTTTAGGGACTGAAACATTAACTATATGCTATAACAAAAATTAATTAACAATACTTGATTGAAGTACAAGTCTGGCGAGTACTCTCGTCCTAAACTTTCTGTTGGAGCAGCCAGAGAAGGCTTGAGACGTGGGAGAGCACCCAAACAACTTGATTTGGTACAATGCACACAAAAAATTAAAAAAGAGCTACAAATTTCACTTCTTCAACCCCACCCCCAATTAATTTTTCAGCTGCAGTAATACTATAGTTTATAGCTACAGGGACTTTTTTACAATGCACACAATTAAAAAGAGGAGACATACACAATTTAGCACCATAAAGCTTACCTCTCTTTGCAATCATTTGCGGGCAACCGAGGTTCAAGTCAATGGCATCACAATAGTCCT